>NW_028261395.1:45320464-45360464 GCF_051295495.1 Thamnophis sirtalis
TTCTTCTCCTTCCACCTCCTTCTCCTTCTGCTTCCTCTCCGTCTTCTTCCTTTTCCTAATTCTTTGTCTTTTTCTTCTTTCTCCTCCTTATTCTCCTTCTCCTTTTTTTCATCTTCTCTTACTCCTCCTCCTCCTCCTTCTTCATCCTCCTTCTTCTTCATCTTTTTCTTCTCCATTCCCCTCCTTCTTCCTCCTTTTTTCTTCTTCTTCCTCCTCCTGCTCCTTCTCCTCCTCCTTCTTCCCCTTCTTCACCCTCCTCCTCATTCTTCTTTTTCTTCTCCTTCCTCCTCCTCCTTCTTTTTTCTTCTTCTTCTCTTCCTCTCCTTCTCCTCCTCCTCCTCCTCCTTCTCCTTCTTTCCCTTCTCCTTCCTCTCCTTTTCCTCCTCCTTCTGCTTCTTCTTTGTCTTCTTCCTCCTCCTCATTCTTCATTTTTCTTCTCCTTCCTCCTCCTCCTTCTCCTTTTCCTTTTCTTCTTCTTCTCTTCCTCCTCCTCCTTCTCCTTTTCCTCCTCCTGCTTCTCCTTTTCCTTTTCTTCTTCTTCTCTTCCTCCTCCTCCTTCTCCTTTTCCTCCTCCTGCTTCTTCCCCTTCTCCTTTTTCTTCTCCTTCCTCCTCCTTCTCATTCTTCTTCTCCTTCCTCCTCCTCCTTTTTCTTCTTTCTTCCTCTCCCCTCTACCACCACTTCCTCCTCCTCCTTTTCATCCTCATCACATCTCCTCTTCTTCTCCCTCTCCTTCTCCTCCCCCTCTCCCTCCTCCCCTCCCCCCTTCCTCCCGCTCTTTCCCTTTAGAAATTCCTTTTTTCTACTTCTGTTTAGCCATTGCTCAGAGGGCCCTGCCTCTTTTTTTTTTTAGAGTCTTTTTTAAAGACATCCCCGAGTTGTTAGGAGATGAAAAAAAAAGAGAGAAGAGAATTCTCTTCTGGGGGAAAAAGAAAAACTAATAATATTAGTTTATTACAAGGTTTATTCCAGTCCTTCAGTCTCAAATCCGGTTTTGATTGTTAAGCTCTGCCCTCTAGTGGGGGAGCCCCCAAAATGCAGGCTTTCCCCCAAAGAAAGAAAACTTTCAAAAGTTTTTCTTAAAAAACTTCTCACGGGTGACTATATATATATATATTTGTTGTATTAGTGCTGATAAATAAATAAAGGGAGACTAGTATAGATCTATTTCAAGCTATTTAGCTCTCATCAGCTAGCCATACCCTTGCTGGGATTTGAATGAGAGCTAAATAGCTTGAAATAGATCTATACTAGTCTCCCTTTATTTATTTATCAGCAGTAATACAACAAAAAAATGTAACAAAAAGGCAACAGTAAAAATATTGGGTTATTTATATTTATATATATATATATATATATATATATATATATATATATATATATATATATATATATATATATATATATATATATATATATGGTATATTCACATACATACATACTTACATACATAGATACATACACGTATGTATACAGACACACACATGTATGTGTGAATGTATGTGTATATATTTATACACACACACACACACACGAAAGTTTTTTAAAACTTTTTCAAGTTCACCAGCCAGGTTTTTCCATCTATTAAGTTAATATTTGACAGAGCCTGTGGCTGTCTCGGGGAATGATGTGGCAGAATGTATTGGTTTTAAAGGAGAAGAAGGAAGCGGGGGGGGGGGGGAGGCGTTGGGGGGGGGAGGCGAAAGTAAACAGAAGTCAGGAAGAAACAATAACAGTTTTGTGCTCATAAGAGAGGTTGGGTGGGGGGGGCAGGCAAAGTGAAATGGAACTTCTCCGCTTGCTGCAGGATGGTATGTATTATAAACCCTGAATGAATCTTTACATTGAAATCGGTGCGTGGCACCATTCAGACTCTGCTGAAAATCGCCCTCAAACCAGGTTTGAGCCACCCAACACCACTTCTTCTTTTTTTTTAAAAAAATGATGAATTTTCACAGTCCATTCGGAGAAGAGGACGGGGTGGGTTTTGAGGCTGAAGTAGCTGCCTTCCTGATATTTGACTTCCCCGAGGGTGATGGGATTTGTGGTTGGGCCGTTGGGGATGAGTTTGGGGTGGGCTGCTGCCATCATGGAAGAAGGAAAAGGGCACCACCTGGAACATTTAAAGTTGAGGAAGAGAGTTGAGTAGATCTGGGCTGAGGTTTCTAGCCCCTAAAGCCATCGGGGTTGTGGCGGGGGGGGGGGGGGGAATTGGACAAAATTCATGGGTGAGACATAGAAGCATTTTCTCCGAATATTCTCCTCGGTTAGGTGGGTTTATATGTGAAGATGCAGTTGGGTAAAATATAAAGGGGAGGGAGGGAGGAGAAAATGGAAGGAAGGGGAGATGAAGGGAGGGAAAGAAGGAGAAAAATGGAAGGAGATAGGAGGAAGGAAGGAAGGAAGGAAGGAAGGAAGGAAGGAAGGAAGGAAGGAAGGAGAAAAGGAAAGGGAGGAAGGAGAAAAGGGAAGGAAGGAGAGATGAAGGGAGGGAAGGGAGGAGAAAAATGGAAGGAGATAGGAGGAAGGAAGGAAGGAAGGAAGGAAGGAAGGAAGGAAGGAAGGAAGGAAGGAAGGAAGGAAAAAAGGAAAGGGAGGAAGGAGAAAAGGGAAGGAGATAAATGGAAGGAGATGAAAGGAAGAAAGGAAGGAGAAAAGGGAAGGAGGTAGATAAATGGAATGAGACAAAAGGAAGGAAGGAGAAAAGGGAAGGAGAAAAGGGAAGAAGGGAGGGAATAAATGGAAGGAGGGACATAAGTGGAAGGCGATAAAAGGAAGGAAGGAAGGAAGGAAGGAAGGAAGGAAGGAAGGAAGGAAAAAAGAAAGGGAGGAAGGAAGGAGGGTGAAGAAAGAAGGAGGGAGATAAAGGGAAGGAAGGAAGGAAAAAAGGAAAGGGGGGAAGGAAGGAGCAAAAGGGAAGGAGGGAGATAAATAGAAGGAGATAAAAGGAAGGAAGGAAGGAAAGAAGGAAGGAAGGAAGGAAAGAAGGAAAGAAGGAAAGAAGGAAAGAAGGAAAGAAGGAAAGAAGGAAAGAAGGAGAAATGGGAAGGAGGGAGGGAGATAAATGGAAGGAGACAAGAGGGAGGGAGGGAAGGAGAAAAGGGAAGGAGATAAAAGGAAGGAAGGAAGGAAGGAAGGAAGGAAGGAAGGAAGGAAGGAAGGAAGGAGCAAAAGGCAAGGAGGGAGGGAAGGAAGGAGCTTAACAGGTGTTGATCCTTTTGAAAGAAACCATAAAGTGGGGGATTCTTGGCACTACACTGAGAATTGGTAAGGGAAGGGGAAATGTAGGGGAAAGGTTCTTCCCAGCAACCCTGAGGTGAATAATCCCTTTATATTTCCAATCGGACATTGCTAATTGCCTGGCCGAGGACTGGTGGACCTCCAGAAGTTCATCAGAAGGTTGTTGGAGGAGGGTCATCTCCAGAAAATACTACACCAATCAGGGAAAAACGTTGAGGAAACTCTGTGAAATGTACCGTTGAACCTCCCATCCCTACAATGGTGGAACCTTCTCCAACACGGCCATCATCTCCACGAGAACCTCCTGGGACAATATCAAGCGATCACTCTCCACCATCGCGATCAAACCGAATCGCCCCCTTTTTCGTTACGAATAACAATTGACGCCCAAGTAGCTCCTGTGTTTAATTTCTCTCCCCCACCCTCTTTTTCCCTCCCTCCCTCCCTCCCTCTCTCTTTCTCTCTTGCCCCTTGTCGTCAACGTCTAGATTTATTATAAAGTTATTAGAGAAATTGAGCCAGGAGAAGAGCTGCTGATGTATATGAAAGAAGGAACGTTGCCTGCTGGAAACCTGCCACCTAGTTTGGAAGGTGAGACCCGCTTCTTTTCTTCCCCAAAATTAAAACCCATTGCATTCCAAGATACAAAAATGCAGGTGGTTTATGTTGGACCATTGCATAACCAGAATGGATCATCGGAGCCAGCTCTACTGATAAAGCACATGGTAAGTACTGTCACCATGTGCTTTACTACTCGTTTTTACTGTAACAGGGAACTCTACTTAGAACAAAAGAGCATACGTATGCCACAGACCCAAACTTGTAAATATCGTATTTTTCGGAGTATAAGACGCACCGGAGTATAAGATGCACCAAGGTTTTGAAGAGGCAAATTTTTAAAAAAGTAGGTGGGTAGATAGAGGGATAGAGAGGGAGAGAAAGACAGAGAAATACAGTAGGTAGGTAGGGAGAGAGAGAGAGAGAGAGTAGGTAGGTAGGTAGGTAGGTAGGTAGGTAGGTAGGTAGGTAGGTAGGTAGGTAGGTAGGTAGGTAGGTAGGTATAGGGATAGAGAGAGAGAAAAAAGTACACTAGGTAGGAAGAGAGAGTGTTTGTGTAGATAGGTAGGTAAGTAGAGGGATAGAGAGAAACAGAAAGAGAGAGAGAAATACAGTAGATAGGTCGGGAGAGAGAGAGTAGGTAGGTAGGTAGGTAGGTAGGTAGGTATAGGGAGGGAGAGAGAGAGAGAGAGAGAAATAGAGAGAGAGAAATACACTAGGTAGGCAGGGAGAGAGAGAGAGTGTGTAGATAGGTAGGTAAGTAGAGGGATAGAGAGAAACAGAAAGAGAGAAATACAGTAGATAGGTAGGGAGAGAGAGAGTAGGTAGGTAGGTATAGGGAGAGAGAGAGAGAAATAGAGAGAGAGAGAAATACACTAGGTAGGGAGGGAGAGAGAGAGTGTGTGTAGATAGATAGGTAAGTAGAGGGATAGAGAGAGAGAAACAGAAAGAGAGAGAGAGAAATACAGTAGATAGGGAGGGAGGGAGAGAGAGAGAGTAGGTAGGTACGTAGGTAGATAGAGGGGGGAGAAGGATAAAAATACAGTAGATAGGTAGGGAGAGAGAGTAGGTAGGTAGGTAGGTAGATGTTTCCAGGTGTATTTATCCATATACTGGAGAAGGAAATAGATGACAATCTGCAGCACCTAAGACTTTGTTTCTGCTGACACGGCACTTGATCAATGTAATTCTCATCAATCAGTTAAAGAGCTTCCCACCCCCAAAAAAAGTTTTTGCACTCTGCAAACCTCCCAAAAACGGCCCATTTTTCACAAAAACGGGCCCGTTTTTTGTCAAAAAAATTACATGCATAGCCTTATGGAGGCTTATAGAGTGCTGCTGGGGGCTGGGGGAGGCAAAAAATGGTCCGTTTTCTTGCTTATTTCTGCCCTCCTCAGCCCCCAGGAGTTTTCTGAAAGCCTCCATAAGGGTATGCATGGCCATTTTGGTGAAGGGGGCGGGGCTTCGGGAGATAAGCAATGCTGTATTCGGTGTATAAGATGCACCCAGATTTTCAGCTTCTTTTTTGAGGAAAAAGGGTGCGTCTTACACTCCGAAAAATACGGTACTGCCATCTACCACCAGAATGGATCATCGGAGCCAGCTCTACTGATAAAGCACATGGTGAGTACTGTCACCATGTGCTTTACTACTCAACTGTTTTTACTGTAACAGGGAACTCTACTTCAAACAAAAGAGTATAGAGCAGGGAGGGCAAAACTTTTTCACCTCGGGTGCCCACACCCATAATTTAATACTCCCCTGCACCATGCCACCTGTGCATGCACACATGACCTTCCCCCACCCCCCACTTCCCCACACATGTGCGAACAGCTTTCTTGGATCCTGGGGAGGGTGAAAATGGCTTCCCACGCCTCCCTGGAGGCCCTCCAGAAGCTGGAAACGGCTCGTTTCCCGACTTCCGGTGGGCCCGCTAGGTCCGTTTTCTGCTCCAGAAGCTTTCTTGGAGGCTGGGGAGGGCGAAAATGGCCTCCCCCCACCCCGAAGGCCCTCCGGAGGCTGAAAACGCCCTTCCAGAGCCTCTGTATTTACCTGGCATTGCATGGAGATTCCTGGGAAAGGAAGGGCAGCGTGGATGGGCGCTTTAGCTGAGCCACTGGCATGCCCGCTAATATGGTGCCCTAGATTTGCCTTCACAGTACTAGGCCTTATTTTAGGGGAAACGGGGTAGGTTCCTACGAGAAAAAAAAATGGAACGGCGTGGGAGGAAGGAAACGGAAAAGCTGCATGCGTTTCTGACCTTCTTAGGTGTTTATTGTTATTATTTCAATCCCCCACAAACACACCAAGAAAAAAAAAGACATTTGGAGAGAAAACCCGACATTCTTATCCCACAATGGGTTTTTTTTTTTCCGCTCCCTCGTTGCGTCCTCCGGGTTGCGTATCACACAGAGGCCGTGCGGCTTAATTGCTTCCCGAACACAACACCCTGTCATCAGAAAAGCATTTTGACGGTTCAATTCTTAGCCTTTTCCTCATTTTTTTTTCTATCCTTCCTTTATTTTTATTTTTATTTTTTTAATATCCCACTCGCCGCTTTTTTTTCTCCCTTTTGCTGGAGCAGGGGAGTAGCAAAACACATTTTTTTAAATGCTAAAAGGGACTCTACAAAGATAATTATCTTTTCTTTTCCTGTTTGTTTCCTCCACACACACACACACACACAGCAAGACCCCCTTATCACCTCCCTTATCACTGCAGGAATTTAAAGCCCTACATGGCCTAGGACCCGGGTCTTCTGCGAGACCGTCTTCCGCCACATACCTCCCTTAGACCAATAAGATCGCACAGGATGGGCCTTCTCCGGGTGCCTTCAGCGGGACAATGCCGGCTGGCGACGCCTAGGAGTAGGGCCTTCTCTGTTGCCGCTCCGGCCCTATGGAATGAGCTGCCCCCAGAGATCCGGGCCCTGCCCACTCTCATGGCCTTTTGCAAAGCCATTAAAACCTGGCTTTTCTGGCAGGCCTGGGGCTGTTGACCCCACAACTGAGGTCCAGCCCGCTCCCGATCGGGTGTCTGTTGTGTTCCTTTTTAAGTTTGTTGTGTCCCATTGTTTTTTTTAAATTCTTTTATTTTTATTTTATTTTTTCATTTCTGTAAGCCGCCCGGAGTCCTTCGGGATTGGAGCGGCATAGAAATTCAATAAATGAAATGAAATGAGAGCAGGACGCTTCAATTCTTTTTCAAGAACATGTTTTGCTGGCCGAGGGCTTATAATCCCCTTCCCTTCTGATCCCGAGCAGGAAATCTGTTTTCCCGGGTTTTATTACAACAGGTGGTCCTCAACTTACGGCCAAAACGAAGGCCCCCCAAATTTATGTGGCTAAACGAGAGCTTCGTTACGCGCGTCTTCCCTTCCTCGCGACATGCGTTAAGGGGAGCGCCGCCATCGTTAAACTAGCCCCACGGTTGTTAAGCGGATCTTTCCTTGTCGGAAGGTCGCGAAAGTGGCCCCGTTGTTAAGCAAATCTTCGACAGCTGTTAAATTAGTCACACGGTTGTTTACGCGAATTGGGCTTCCCCATTGGCGCAAAAGTGGATTGCAAAAGTGGGTTATGACGGGACACTGCAACCGTCATAAGTATGAACCAGCTGTCAAAACGTCCGAATTTTGATCGGAGATGCTACGAAGGTCGTAAATCTGGAAAAACGACCCCTACGTCGTTTCCCCTCCCCCGGCGCGGTTGTAACTTTGAACAGTTACTAAAGGGGTAGAGGAATACACCCCCATGCCATAAAAGAAACGAGTATTAAATATCATTTAATTTGAAGCCTTTAAATCAAGGGCTCCTGGCTTTTAAAAGTTTGAAAAACTTTTGCAAATTTCTGCCTTGGAAAGTCGGATTTGCTTGTTTCAATTTGGGGGGAGGGGCAGCACAGACACACACACACACACACACCTATGCTAACACACACACACACAAATATCATGTACAATTTAAGGGTTTAACTCAATCCCGGTGCTCCCCCCCCACCCCTGTTCGAAAAAGCGTGAAATTTTCATTGCCAAACAAACTTTTAATGGCCAGAAACTGGAGAAAGAGGGGGGGGGACACAAGAAAAGGAGAGAGAGAAAACCCCACAATAAACCGCACGGCGAACAGAAGGAAAAGAAGAAGAAAAGAATGGAAAACTAACTTTGTTGTCCCGGAAAATTTACAGCGGGAGGGAAACGAGATTGTTTAACTTGGCCCTGGTGTCAGGATGCTTGCCTTGTGAACTTAATAATAGCTGCCCTTTGTTTTAATTCGTTTGACCTTGGCTGCGATAATTTATTGTGTGCCCAGACAAAACTCAACGTAGTTTTCTTTCTTAAAATAAAGTAAAATAAAATAAAATAAAATAATAAAATAAAATAAAATAAAATAAAATAAAATAAAATAAAATGAAATGAAATGAAATGAAATGAAATGAAATAATGAAATGAAATGAAATGAAATGAAATGAAATGAAATGAAATGAAATGATGAAATGAAATAAAATAAAATAATAAAATGAAATGAAATGATGAAATGAAATGAAATAATGACATGAAATGAAATAATGAAATGAAATAAAATAAAATAAAATAATAAAATAAAATAAATAAAATAAAATAAAATAAAATGATGAAATGAAATGAAATGAAATAAAATAATAAAATAAAATAATAAAATAATAAAATAAAATAAAATAAAATGATGAAATGAAATGAAATAAAATAAAATAATAAAATAAAATAAAATAATAATAAAATAAAATAAAATAATAATAAAATAAAATAATAATAAAATAATAAAATAATAATAAAATAATAAAATAATAAAATAATAATAAAATAATAAAATAATAAAATAATAAAATAATAAAATAATAAAATAATAAAATAATAAAATAATAAAATAATAAAATAATAAAATAATAAAATAATAATAAAATAATAAAATAATAAAATAATAAAATAATAAAATAATAAAATAAAATAATAACATAAAATAACATAAAATAACATAAAATAAAATAATAACATAAAATAAAATAAAATAAAATCGTGATTTTAACACTCTGGTCAGGTTTGAAGGAAACTTGCCAAAACTTGCTAAACTCAAATTTACGCCCCTCCTTTCCCATCCAAAATCTGCAGAAAGAGAAATCGACTTGCGATCCCCATTGATCTGATTTGAGGGGAAAAAAAGCCCTTCTCCAGCTTGTCTGTGAAAGGGGCAGAGGTCGTTTTAATTATCATTTTTCATTTTTAAGTTTCATTTTTTTTTATGAAAGGAGAAAAAGATCCTTAGCCCAAGGACTTTTCCATTGAAAACCCTCGTCAGAGAAATTTAAAAAAACGCCTCCAGTTTAATTGTACATTAAAATTTCATTTGGTTGGAGAAGCCACAGCAGGGGGGGAAAAAATAGTGAATAAAAAATTAATGATTGCTCTTTCATATGATACATACATATTTTTCCGGCGTCTGCGTGTGGATCGAAAGAGTTCAAATTATAATACCTATGTATAAGCAGGTAATCCTCGACTTCAGCTTAAAATTTCCGTGGCTAGCGGCCTTCCTCCCTCACCGTTGTTAAGCGAATCCCTGCAATTATCAAGGTTGGGAAGGGAATCCAGCTTCCCCCATCGACTTCGTCAGTCGGACAGTCACAAAAGGGGATCATGTTTATCTCGGGACACTTGAGACCGTCATAAATATGAATCTGTGGCGTCCGAATTTGGATCTGTGACCACGGGGATGCTGCGGTGGTCATATGTCTGAAAAACGGTCCCAACTCGCTTTTTTTCCCCAGTTTTCAATTCAAGCGGTCACTAAATGGATCGACGGCCTGTCGCTTTAAGCCACGCGGACTTCAATTCCCAGAATTCCCCAGCCGGCTGGGGAATTCTGGGTATTGAAGTCCGCGTGGCTTCAAAGACGCCAGGACTGAGGAAATTTGCAAGGTCTCTGCTATTTTTATTATATATATATATAATTTTTTTATTAAATCGAGGTGCTGGGTGACCTCCGACCCTCCCGCGTGGCGGTCGGTAACCGCTGGGGCCTCTGCTTTCTCCGCAGACGTTCCCACGTTCCGTTGCGAGGACTGTGACGAGCTCTTCCAGTCCAAAATGGAGATGAGGCGGCACAAGAAGTACTCCTGTCACGCCGTCGGCTCTCTGTACGAGTCCCTGAGCGAGGAGATCAAGCAGGAAGGGATGGAGGACGACCAAGGCCACGAGTGCAAGGACTGTGAAAGGATGTTTCCAAACAAGTACAGGTGAGCCCCAAAGTTCCGGTGTTTGGGGACGGTGGGGGGATAGATCGCAACTCCCAGAATTCCCCATCCAGCTTTAAGATCTGGGGACTTCAACTCCCAGAATTCCCCCGCCAGCTTTAAGATTTGTGGACTTCAACTCCCAGAATTCCCCAGACAGCTTTAAGATCTGGGGACTCCCAGAATTCCCCATCCAGCTTTAATATCTGGTGATTCCCAGAATTCCCCAGACAGCTTTAAGATCTGGGGACTCCCAGAATTCCCCAGACAGCTTTAAGATCTGAGGACTTCAACTCCCAGAATTCCCCATCCAGCTTTAAGATCTGGGGACTTCAACTCCCAGAATTCCCCATCCAGCTTCAAGAACTGCAGACTTCAACTCCCAGAATTCCCCATCCAGCTTTAAGATCTGGGGACTTCAACTCCCAGAATTCCCCATCCAGCTTTAAGATCTGGGGACTTCAACTCCCAGAATTCCCCATCCAGCTTTAAGATCTGGGGATTCTAACTCCCAGAATTCCCCATCCAGCTTTAAGATCTGGGGACTCCAACTCCCAGAATTCCCCAGCCAGCATTAAGATCTGGGGACTTCAACTCCCAGAATTCCCCAGCCAGCTTTAAGATCTGGGAACTCCCAGAATTCCCCATCCAGCTTCAAGAACTGCGGACTTCAACTCCCAGAATTCCCCAACCGGTAGGGGTGGAAAATATTGGCCTAAAGTCTTTCGTTCAGGTGATGGTGACACCCCCAAAGACGAGTCTTTTGCAACCTTGAAGACTTTCAGGAGGGTCTCTCCTGCTTGAGCAAGGGGGTTGGACTAGAAGACCTTCCAAGGCCCCTTCCAAACTCTGTTGTTTTCCGTCCTTCTTCTCCCACAGCTTGGAGCAGCACATGATCATCCACACAGAAGAAAGGGAATACAAGTGTGACCAGTGTCCCAAGGCCTTCAACTGGAAATCCAACTTGATTCGTCACCAGATGTCGCACGACAGTGGCAAGAGATTCGAGTGCGAAAACTGCGTGAAGGTATGGCCCTCGGGGTGGGCGGGCCCTTGTGGAGACTGCGGGTAGGTTGGGCCAAAGGCCAATGGTGTGTCCCTCCCTCTCTCTGTCTCTGTCTCTGTCTCTCTCTCTCTGTCTGTCTTTCCTTTCTCTCTCTCTCCTCTCTCTCTGTCTCTCTCTGTCACTCTCTCTCCTCTCTCTTCTCTGTCTCTCTCTCTTTCTCTCCCTCCCTCTTTCTCTCTCTCTGTCTCTCTCTCCTCTCTCTCTTTCTCTCTGTCTCTCCTCTCTCTATCTCTCTCTCTTTCCTGTCTCTCTTTCTCTCTCTATCCTCTCTGTCTCTCTCTTTCTCTCTGTCTCTCCTCTCTCCCTCCTATCTCTCTGTCTCTCCTGTGTGTTTCTCTCCTCTCTTTCTTTCTCTCTCTCTTTCTCTCTGTCTCTCCTCTCTTTCTTTCTCTCTGTCTCTCCTCTCTCTCTCCCTCCCTTTCTCTCTCTGTTTCTCCTCTCTCTGTCTCTCTCTCTCTGTCTCTCCTCTTCTCTCTGTCTCTCTCTCCTGTCTCTCTCTTTCCCTCTCTCTCTTTCTCTCTGTCTCTCCTCTCTGTCCCTCCTCTCTCTCTTTCTCTGTTTCTCCTCTCTCTGTGTGTCTCTCTCCTCTCTTTCGCTCTGTCTCTCCTTTCTCTCTCCTCTCTCTCTCTTTCTCTCCTCTCTCTCTTTCTTTCTCTCTTTCCCTTCTCTCTCTCTGTCTCTCTCCTCTCTCTCTCCCCCGCTCTCTCTCCCCTCCTCTCTCTCAGTTTAGGGTCATACACTGTTACATATTAAAGTTTATATTAAAGCATGTAGATGCAAGTAGATCAATAGGTACCACTTTGGTGGGAAGAAGACAGTGTTCCTTCCCCACCAAATTAGGAGAAACTTCCTAACAGTGAGGACAATTAACAAGAGGAACAGAAGTTGCCATCAGAAGTTGCAGGGGGTGCTGGAGGTTTTTAAGAAGAGAACGTACAGTCACTGGTCTGAAATACTACAGGGTCTCCTGCTTGAGTATGAGGTTGGACTAGAAGACCTCCAAGGCCCCTTCCAGTTCTATTCTGCTTGGTTGATTCCCTGCCCCTTCGGCGTATAGCCACCCGCACAACCGCGGAAATTGTCTTTGGACAATGCCGGCTCCCACCGGCTAAGAAACGGAGACGAGCGTCGCGCCAAGATAACCAGAAACAACCAAACTATGGTGCAGCTTTCCCGCCTATCTCCCAAGGTTATGCTTGTCAAATCAAATCAACACAAACACACAACAAATTCAATACGAGAAAAACTGTGCTTTGTCTTCACTTCGGAAGCTCAGGAAGTGTTTCGCTTGCCCCCTCCTCAGGTTTTCACAGACCCCAGCAACCTCCAAAGGCACATTCGCTCCCAGCACGTCGGCGCGAGGGCGCACGCATGTCCAGACTGCGGGAAAACCTTCGCCACTTCTTCTGGCCTCAAACAGCACAAACACATCCACAGCACTGTGAAGCCTTTCATATGTAAGTTGCCTCAGCCACTGCCTTGTGCTCCCCCCCACAAAAAAATACCCCTTGAGGTTTGTTTATTTGTTTGTTTGTTCATCAATCAAATGTATCGGGTGTCCAACTTTACCGCGGGGTAGGTTGAATGGAAGGGCGGGAAGACAGGGGGAGGGGTGCAGGTTAATCTCGACTTATAACAGTTCATTTAAGGACCTGTTCAAACTTACAACAGCACAGGAAAAAATGTGACGTATAACCCGTTTTTCACAGTTACGACCTTTCCCGCATCCCCGCGAACACACGATCAAAATTCAAATGCTTGGCAACTGGCATGTACTTCGGACAGTTGCGGTGTCCCGGGGTCACGTGATTTCCTTGTCAGGGTTCCAAGTAAAATATCTGTAACAAAAAAAACCAAAAAACAACTCTGAGGCCGGTAAATTCCTCGAAAGAATAAATTCATTAGATATGTCGGATTAGCACAGGCTGGTGAAAAGCCGACTCTGATTATTCCCGCAGTTTTCACCAAATTAAAAGTAAATGTTTTTTCTCACTTTCTCAAAACAAACAGTCACATATTCCAATCAGGATACTGCCCCATTGCTAAGTTACCCCAGTCACCTCCCTCCAAGCATCTGCAGGGATGACCTTGATTCCCAAGAGAAGGTATTTTGTTTTGACCTCAATCCCAACTATTCCCCCCCCCTCCCTGGACCTCTTCTCTGATGTCTCGGCGCTGAAGTCTCAAAATGGCCTCAGTCCAGCCAGTTTCAGGGCTGACATCCCTTTTGAGACCTTTCGACAAGCCAGGTTGATGGGGAAGCCACTTCATGACCGTGTTACTCAACAACTGCAGTGTTTCGCTTAACAACCGTGGCAGGAAAGGTCGTAACAGGTGGCAAAACTCACAGAACAAATGTCGCACTTAGCAATACAAAATTTTGGGGCTCGCTTGTGGTCGTAAGTCGAGGACTTCCTGCACACCTTTCACATAAATCCCCTGTAATTTTGTTTGGTGTTGTCCCGTCGTCCGTCTCTCCGGGCCCATTTGGTTCCCGTCGGTTTAAAAATGGTTCCCACCTCCTTTCTTTTTCTTTTTATCCCCTCGGTTAAAAGACCGAGAACGCCCGCTTTCTCTCGCACCCCGACCCCGTTCTTTCATATTAATTTCATACTGGGTTTTGGTCTTTTGGTTTCTGTTGATGCTTTAGGCGAGGTCTGCCACAAATCCTACACGCAGTTCTCCAACCTCTGCAGACACAAGCGCATGCACGCCGACTGCCGGACCCAGATCAAGTGCAAGGACTGCGGTCAGATGTTCAGCACCACCTCCTCGCTCAACAAACACCGGCGGTTCTGCGAAGGCAAGAACCACTATAACCCCGGAGGCCTTTTCGCACCAGGTTTGCCTCTGACGCCCAGTTCTTTGATGGACAAGTCTAAGACGTCGCCAAGCCTCAATCATAGCGGACTCGGCTTCGGCGACTACTTCCCCGCCCGGCCGCACCCGGGAGCAATTCCGTTCTCGCCCGCTCCCCCTTCATTCCCAGCTCTCGCCCCTGGGTTCCCGGGGATCTTCCCTCCCTCACTGTACCCCAGGCCTCCTCTCTTGCCCCCCACGCCCCTGCTCAAGAGCCCCATCAACCACACCCAAGAGGCCAAGCTCCCCAGCCCTCTGGGCCATTCTCCGCTCCCGCTGATGTCCGCCGTCGGCAACAGCGGCCACCCGCTCCACGTGGAGGAGAGATTCAACAGCGCCCCTTTGGGGAACTCCTACTTGGAGAAGCTCAAAGCTAGGACTAGCGACCTGTCGGACGCCAGCGACTTCGAGGACATCAACACCACGACGGGCACCGACCTGGAGACCACCAC
Source organism: Thamnophis sirtalis (assembly GCF_051295495.1). Classification (NCBI taxonomy): domain Eukaryota; kingdom Metazoa; phylum Chordata; class Lepidosauria; order Squamata; family Natricidae; genus Thamnophis; species Thamnophis sirtalis. Next base: position 45,334,903 of record NW_028261395.1, read on the forward strand.
CGGCACCGGGTCGGACTTAGAGAGCGATGCGGAGAGCGAGCGAGAGAAAACGAAGGAGAAAAGTAAACCCGGGGAGAGCAAGGCGGATTTCGGCAGCGGTTCGGCCCCCACCGGTTCTGCCAACAGCACGAGCGACCTCCCCATCTTCTACTCCCAGCACTCCTTCTTCCCTCCCCCCGAGGATCAGCTGCTGCCGATGATGGGGGCCACGAACGATTCCATCAAGGCCATCGCTTCCATTGCCGAAAAGTACTTCGGGCCCGGGTTTATGGGTATGCAGGAGAAAAAAATGGGGGCCCTTCCCTATCATTCCATGTTCCCGTTCCAGTTCCTTCCCAACTTCTCCCACTCGGTTTACCCGTTCACGGAGCGGACCCTCAACCACAGTTTGCTGGTCAAAGCCGAACCAAAGTCGCCCCGGGACCTGCACAAAATCGGCGGGGCCTGCTCGGAGTCGCCCTTCGACCTCACCACCAAGCCGAAAGAAAGCAAAGCGGCCCACGTCCTCCCTGCTCGTCACGGCGGTGAGGAGCAGCCCCTGGATCTCACGATCAGCAGCCGCATCCGGGCCAGTCATCACGGGAGTCGGGACGCCCGGAAGAACCACGTCTACGGCGAGAGGAAGCTGGCGGCCAGCGACGGCGTCCCCAAGATGAACCAAGCTCAGATGCTCCCTCAGCCTTCCCTGCATTACGCCAAGCCCTCCCCTTTCTTCATGGACCCTATCTACAGGTATTAACATTCTCAGCCTTGATGGTGTTGTTGTGAGGGGCCTGCGGGAAAAACCTTGAGGGACGGAGGAAAGAGAAGCTGACTAAGAACAGCCAGAATAAGAGAGGGCCTGGCCCTCAGATGCATAACGGGTAGGGAGGGGAAAATCAGGGAAGAACCTTTCTCACTGATCAGGCTACAAAAGGGGAGGGGGATGGCATTGTATGTGTGAATGGCCTTGAGAGGTGGAGGGAAGAGATGCTACCAGGGGTGAAATCCTCCCAGTTCGGAGCAGTTCGGACGACCGGTAGGGACGATTGTCTTTGGTTCTGCGAACCGGTAGTACTTCCGAGGATCGCGTTGCTCGTCAAAAACCTTTTTTTCCGCTTTTTAAAGCATTTTTTCCCTGCTGATTCAGGCAAATAGGCAAGGAAAAAGCTGCTTTAAAAAGTGGGGTGGGGGGGGTGCTGCAAGAAAGAGAGGGGGAGGGAGAGGGAGGGAGGACCACAAACCTGGCACTAGACGCAGCTTCAGAGGATACTTTGAAAGTGCACAGCAATCCAGGGCTGGAAGGGAACTCAGAGGTCATCTAGTCCAACCCCCTGCTCCAGCAGGACATTGTTAAAGTGAGTTTCTGTCTTTCGATACCCCCCTCCCAGTCACATGACTACATAGCCACTCCCACCCAGTCACATGACTGCCACCACCACCACCAAGCCACACCCACAGAACCGGTAGGAAAAAAATTTAGATTTCACCATTGGATGCTACCTAGGGACCTGCTCCGATAAGAGACCACATGGCCTTCAGCTGTATGATGGACGGACGAAGAGGGGAGGAGAACACAACGGATTTGAGAATCCGACCCTGGGAATTTGCGATTAAAAATATTGGGAGATGCTCTCCTGTCTCCCCTGGTCCTTCTCTTCCCTAGACTAGCCAGGCCCAGTTCCTGCAACCGTCCGTCGTATGTTTGAGCCTCCAGGCCCCTCATCCTCTTGGTTGCTCTTCTCTGCCCTCTTTCCAGAGTCTCCACCTCTTTCTTATAGTGTGGTGACCAAAACTGGATGCGGTACTCTAGGTGTAGCCTTACTAAGGGCTTTATAGAGTGGTAGTAGTACCTCTCTTGATCTTGATTGCATCCCTCTGTTCATGTAACTGATGGCTTTGTGTTTCCTCAAAGGAAATGTAATAACTAGACTGCCTTCTCCTCTTCCTTTTCCAAAAAGTGTACAAAAGGATTTCCTTCTGTGAGGTACGTAACCCTCTCTCTTGTGGTCCAGCAGGGTGGAGAAGCGGAAAGTGGCTGACTCAGTCGGAGCAATAAAGGAGAAATACCTGAGGCCTTCCCCATTGCTTTTCCATCCTCAGGTAAGACCAAGAAAATTTGGGCTCCCAGCGTTCCCCGAACAGCCTTCGTCGTGCGCAAACTACCGTATTTTTTTTCGGAGTATAAGACGCACCTTTCCCTCCCCCCCAAAAAAAGAGGGGGGAAATCTGGGTGCGTCTTATACACTGAATACATAATTTTTGGCCTCCCGAAACCCTGTCCCCTTCGCAAAAATGGGTGCACAGAGGTTTTGGGAGGCCTTCTGGGGTCTGGGGAGGGGGGAAACAAGTGAAAAACATGCCGTTTTTTTGCTCGTTTTGGCTCAGTCCCCAGGAGCACTCTATAAGCCTCCCGAAGCCTATACACTCCCTTTTTGGGGGGCAAAAAAATGGGCATTTTTGTTTGTTTTTATCCAGCCTCCAGGAGCACTCTATAAGCCTCCCAAAGCCTACGCACTCCCTTTTTTGGGGGGAAAAAACAGGCCGTTCTTTGCTCGTTTTTGCCCAGTCTCCAGGAGCACTCTAAGCCTCCCAAAACCTATGCACTCCCTTTTTTGAGGGGGAAAAACGGGCCATTTTTTGCTCGTTTTTGCCCAGTCCCAAGGAGCACTCTAAGCCTCCCAAAACCTATGCACTCCCTTTTTTGGGGGAAAAAACAGGCCGTTCTTTGCTCGTTTTTGCCCAGTCCCAAGGAGCACTCTAAGCCTCCCAAAACCTATGCACTCCCTTTTTTGAGGGGGAAAAACGGGCCATTTTTTGCTCGTTTTTGCCCAGTCTCCAGGAGCAAGCCTCCCAAAGCCTATGCATGCCCTGTTTTTGCCTGTTTTCGGCCCCCCCGCCCCCCCGAGCCCCCAGGAGCATTTTTCAGGCCTCTCAAACTCTCTGCATGCCCCGTTTTTCACAAAAAAATGAGGCATGCAGAGGGTTTGGGAGGCCTGCAGAGTGCAAAATCTTTTTTTTTTTTTAATGTACCTCTGCAAAAGCTTGGCGCATCTTATACTCCGGTGCGTCTTATCCTCCGAAAAAATAGGTTAGTTCCTGAACCAGCCAGCGTTTTGAACCACGAAATGGATAAAATGCCTTTAGGAACCCCCAGGATGTAAGTTTCTTCCTCAAAAGTTCATCAAATTAAACCCATTGCATGAAGATGGCCACCAAAGCTTGATCAAAAGTGGTTGTGTGTGAACAGAAGCTCCCTCTTGTGATGTAATGGCCCTTGGGAGAAGGGGGGGGGGAACCATCAGATAAGGGAGTGGGACGCCCACTGCTGCATAACGGGCCGAGAAAGAAACCCACCTAACGCACCAAGCCGTATAAAGAGACACACATTCGTTCTTGCTGTCAGGCCTGTAGCCATCTTTTCTTTTGGATCTTTGACCTGCCACACTTACTGTTATTCTACTATGCCTTTTTCTATGGTGGGAAAATATGGAGTTAGATGAGAGGTAGCCATAACAACATTCTTTCTAGAAAGCCAAGGTCATCCTTTGTCTCTGCACTTCTGCACCCAACCAGAACTGGATGGGTGGAAGCTGCCAGCGTGGCAGTGGAAGATTGGACCATGGGATGGGCTTGTGGGTGGTGGGGGCAAGATCTTGAACTTTTAACTGGGTGGGGAAAACCGGGAAGCTTTCAGATTTCGGCTTTTCCCAGATGTGCCAACGTGGCTCTCTTAACCAATTGGAACTTTGAGCAACAATTTGCCTCGGACTCTGATTTACTTTTGGATGCTATTTAGCAATAGCAATAGTGGTTAGACTTATATACCGCTTCATGGGGCTTTCAGCCCTCTCTAAGCGGTTTACAGAGTCAGCATATCGTCCCCACAGTCTGGGTCCTCATTTCACCCACCTCGGAAGGATGGAAGGCTGAGTCAACCCTGAGCCGGTGAGATTAGAACCACCGAACTGCAGAACTGCAGTCAGCTGAAGTAGCCTGCAGTGCTGCATTTAACCTCTGCGCCACCTCGGCTGTTATTTGGAACCCTGACTCTTGCAAGGTTTTATTAACGTGGCCTGACAGTAAAATAGAACCTGTCTGCTTCTTGTCTGGTCTACCTGAGAAGATTGCTCACAGTTGAATAGAGTCATCCTGTCAACCAGGTCATCATCAGAAGAAACCAGTTTTCAGCACCTCGGAGACCTCCGCGTGCCACACGTTGCTCCCCAGAGTTCCACAGCCTTTGACGTACCGTGAAATGTTCTACCACCCAGAAATCACACATTTTGGCCTTCAAACATCTCAGGTCTTTGGCCAACCGGCTCGAACACAAGCCGGGAACGAGTTGGCTGGCTGTGACAAGCCACGGCTTTGTCAATCACGTCACAACCCCGTCCTTGGGTTCACCCAAGGCTCAAAGAAAATATTGTGGCCCGACAACGGCCAGCACAGTGAGGAGGTTGGGGAGGAAGATGGGCCAGTCCTGGAGTCTGGGGAAGGCTCTGAAGAGGGCTCTGTGTCGGAGGCAGAGAAGGGGCCAGGGCCGTCTGACAGTTATCAGCTGCCTTCGGAGTCAGACATCAGTGGGGCAGAAGAACAGCTGGAGCCTGTTCCCAGTGTACGTATGCGCAGAGCTGCCAGAAAAAAAGGATAGCTAAAGAACAGGGGTCGACTTGGGAGGAAGGCCACAGGGGGATGGTGAATGGCCCCTCCCAGAGGGAATAAAAGAGGAGTGAAAGGGGAGTAGAGCTTGCAGGAGACAATTAGTTCGCTTAATTGGTTTGGAAACCTCTGGCCGAGTTTTGCAGCTATCGGCCTGGCAGCTCTCCAAGCCAGATGAGGTCTGTGACCGTAAATCCTCCCTGGAAAGACTTTGCTGGATGTGAAGGAGCAGAATTCACAGTCAATTAATAAAAGGGGTTTTTGTCGGGATGAGGAGTTTCCTTCAGGCTCTCGGGAAGCCTCGGTATCTGGCTCCGATCAGGCAGTTGAGAGTTGTGGCTTTGGAAAGCGGAGCGAAATTATGGGAGAAGCTCACGATGAAGGAAGAGGAACATCAGATTCAGATGAGCAGGGAAGAAGCGTAGGACTCCGGCTGTCCAGCGTTAAGGAATTACGACCGGACAGACCCCATAACTGCAGGTGGCCATTCCAGATTCTCCCCCCCCTCCCCAGATCTCTTCGGGGGATCTTGCCCTCGTAGGAGACCCATCACGCAAGGATCCCAAAAGCCTGCAGGTTACAACGAGGCCCCCCTCGTTTTCCCGAAAGAAAGCCAGGAAGAAGGGAAATGATATCAGGGCTTGAAGGAAATCTGTTCCCTTTCCAGAAAATGGGACAACGGGCAGAGACTTCCTTCGCCCGGGGGGGACAAACCAGCCAGGATGTCCTGCCAAAGTCACTTTCACTGGTGACACCACCTCCAAAGGGTCCGTTTTAAAGCCCGCAGCCCGGTCCAAATCTCTCGCGTCCATCTCGGCTGAATTTAGAGGGTTTTTTGTTCCCGGAGTGGCTCTCATTGTTTCCCGCGCTGGCTGGCCGCGCTCCCGTACCGGTCCGGAATCTTTTTGGGAATGGCCGTTTCCAAGGCTAAACTTAGGGGCTTCATTGTTTTCCTCGGGATGGAAAAGTTTGCTTAATAACTTCCCCCCATTTTCCTTTTTTCAATGGGGCCCCAGCCGGGAGATCAGGCCGGACAGGAAGATCCTGTGTTTGTGTGGGTCAGAATAGTAGAAGGGGGGGGGAGAATCGTGGCTCCCGAAAGTGCAGCTGATAAGTCTCCACGGCTGTGGAGCAAGATAGCCATGCCAAGCTCAGGCTGGAGAGAGCGGGGAGGGAGATAAAAATGTCCCCCAATCTGTGTTGATGGGGAGAATTGACAGGGAGAAGTGAGGGCCCATAATGGCATCTTCATTGCATAGTAGTCCTCCTCTTCCTCCCCCCCCCAATCATCTTCCTTCTCTCCTCCTCCTCCTCATCTTCTCCTTCTCCTCCTCCTCCACAATCATCTTCCTTCTCTCTTCTTCTTCTTCTTCTTCTTCTTCTTCTTCTTCTTCTTCTTCTTCTTCTTCTTCTTCTTCTTCTTCTTCTTCTTCTTCTTCTTCTTCTTCTTCTTCTTCTCCTCCTCCTCCTCCTCCTCCATCATCTTCCTTCTCTCTTCTCCTCCTCCTCCACCACCATCATCTTCCTTCTCTCTTCTTCTCCTCCTCCTCCTCCTCCATCATCTTCCTTCTTTCTCCTCCTCCTCCTCAACTTCCTCCCCTCTTCTTCTCCTCCCTCCTCCTCCTCCTCCATCTTCTTCCTTCTCTCTTCTTCTCCTCCTCCTGCATCATCTTCCTCTGTTCTTCTCTTCCTCCTCCATTTTCATCCCTCTTTTTCTCCTCCTCCTTCCCTCCCTCCCCTCCTCCTCCATCACCTTCCTTCTCTCCTCCTCCTCTTCTTCCTTCTCTCTTCTTCTCCTCCTTCTCCATCTTCCTTCTCCTGCTCCTTTCTTTTCCTCCTCCTCTCCCTCTTCCTCTTCCTCCTCCCTCTACCACCTCCTCCTCCCTCTTCCTTCATCACATCCTCCTCATCATCATTGGCTTGGTTCATCACACAGTCAACCAGATGTTGAATATTGGAAGACTGCTATCATGTCTCCCCTGGTCCTTCTTTTCATTAAACTAGAGATGCCCAGTTCCTGCAACCGTTCTTCATATGTTTTAGCCTCCAGTCCCCTAAATCCTCTTTGTTGCTCTTCTCTGCCCTCTTTCTAGAGTCTCCACATCTTTTCTACATAGTGGAGACCAAAACTGAATGCAAATATTCCAAGTGTGGCCTTCCCAAGGCCTTATAAAGTGGTATCAACCCTTCCCGTGATCTTGATTCTCTCCCTCTGTTGATGCAGCCTATGGTTTAAGGGTTAATGAACACTCAGGCTAGATGATCTCTAAAACCCCTTCGGTGCCCTTCTATGCAACTGCTTGTGATTCCCTTCAATCCCCCCCCCTACTTTCTAAACCCGAAAATTTCCAAAAAAAAATCAGCCCCAACCTGTAGCCTGGTTGAAACTGGGCCAAAGGATGATTTCATTCTCAGTGTTTCTCCTTCTCTTCTTCTAGATGTCCGCCATAGAAACCATGACGGAGAAACTGGAAAGTTTCGCTGCCATGAAGACAGATGCCGGGGGGGCTTCCTTGCCACCCCTCCCTCACCACCCATTCAACTTCCGGTCGCCCCCTCCCACCTTATCGGATCCCATTTTGCGCAAGGGCAAAGAACGTTACACTTGCAGGTAAAAAAGGGGGGAGGTGTGTGTGTGTGCGCGTGCGTGCGTGCGTGCGTGTGTGTGTGTGTGTGTGTGTGTGTGTGAACCATAAGTGGGACAGACTCAGGGGCACAAGGCTGAAAGGAGAAGACACCCCTAAGTAATTCAGTGCCTTCTTGTTCTCCTTGCTTGCTCGACCCCCATTTCCATGGGGGAAATCAGCTGGAAAAATCAGGGAAGATCTCCATGCAACAAGGAAGGAAGGAAGGAAGGAAGGAAGGAAGGAAGGAAGGAAGGAAGGAAGGAAGGAAGGAAGGAAAGAAAGAAAGAAAAGTGGAGAGAAGGGAGGTAATGGAAGAGGGAGGGAGAAGGAAGGAAGGAAGGAAAGAGAAAGAAATGGAAAGGAAGGAAAGGAAAAATAAGCATGAAGGAAAAGAGACTTGGGAAGGTAGGAAAGAGAAAGTGAAGAAAAAGGGAAAGAAGGGAGAAAGAGAAGAAGGAGGGAAATGGCAGAAGGAAGGAGAAGGGGGAGGGAGAAAGGAAGGAAGATAGAGGGAAAGAAGGAGGGAGGGAGGGAAGAAGGAAATGGGAGAAGGAAGGAGAAAGAAACGGAAAGGAAGGAAGGGAAAAATAAGCATGAAGGAAAAGAGAGGTGGGAAGGTAGGAAAGATAAAGTGAAGAAAAAAGAAGGGAGAAAGAGAAGAAGGAAGGAAATGGGAGAAGAAAGGAGATAGGGGAAGGGGGGAGAAGGAGGAAGGGAAGAGGATATAGGGAAAGAAGGAAAGGGAGAAAGGAGAGGGAAGGAGGGAGCAAGGGAGGGATGGAGGAAGAAAAGAAAGAAATGGCAGAAGGAAGGAGAAAGGAGAGGGAGGGAGGGGAATAGGGAAAGAAAGAAGGAATGAGAAAGGAGGGGGAAGAAGGGAGGGAGGAATCAAGGAAGGAAAGAAATGGGAGAAGAAGGAAGGAGAAAGGAGAGGGAAGGAGGGAGGGAAGAGGATAGAGGGAAAGAAATAAGGAAAGAGAAAGGAGAGGGAAGGAGGGAGGAAGCAAGGAAGAAAAGAAATGGGAGAAGGAAGTAAGGAGAAAGAGGGAAGGAAGGAGGAGGATAGAGGGAAAGAAAGAAGGAAAGAGAAAGGAGAGGGGGGGGTCCTTCCCTTTGCTGTGGGGGGAGGTGCGATTCGAAGCAACGGGCAACCCTCAGTCGGACTAGATGACCTCAAGGGACTTTTTCAATCGACAGGGAATAATAGTGGAAGGGGAAAAAAGGTTGATTTCTTTTTTGCTTTCTAGATACTGTGGTAAAATCTTCCCGCGTTCAGCCAATCTAACCAGACATCTCCGAACACACACAGGGGAACAGCCTTACCGGTGAGTTTAAAAATATAGATATACAAGTTTGTGGCTTGTCATTATAGAAAGCCACAAACTTTTTCTAAGTAACATTGCTGAGAAGGAAAGGAAAAATAAGAATGAAGGAAAAGAGAGGTGGGAAGGTAGGAAAGAGAAAGCCTGAAGAAAGGATGGGTAAAGAAGGGAGAAAGAGAAGAAGGAAGGAAATAGGAGAAGGAAGGAGATAGGGGAAGGGAGAGGAGAGAAGGAGGGAGGGAAGAGGATATAGGGAAAGAAGGGAAGAAGGAGAAAGGAGAGGGAGGGAGGATGTTAGAGGGAAAGAAATAAGGAAAGAGAAATGAGAGGGAAGGAGGGAGGGAGGAAGGAAAGAAATGGGAGAAGGAAGGTAGGAGAAAGGAGAGGGAGGGAGGGAGGAGGATAGAGGGAAAGGTGGGAGAGAGGGAAAGAGGGAGGGAGGAAGGAGAAAGAAACAGAAAGGAAAGGAAAAATAAGAATGAAGGAAAAGAGAGGTGGGAAGGTAGGAAAGAGAAAGCCTGAAGAAAGGAAAGGTAAAGAAGGGAGAAAGAGAAGGAAGGAAGGAAATGGGAGAAGGAAGGAGACAGGGAAAAGGAGGGAGGAAGGAAGGATGATAGAGGGAAAGAAGGAAGGGGGGAGAGAGGGAAGGGGGGAAGGAGGGAGGAAATGGGAGAACGAAGGAGATAGGGAAAAGGGAGGAAGGAGGGAAGATAGAGGGAAAGAAGGAAGGGGGGAGAGAGGGAAACTGGGTAACATTAAAACCTAATTCCTGATTGGCACCACCCAGGCCAAAGCGGATGCCACCCTCTGCACAGAGGCAGGAGACCCGTATTTACAAAAAGTAAAATAAAAGAAGAATAACTGACAGCTCCCTTTTGGAATTCGATTGTCCCTTCGCCTTGACCACTGATGAAAACCAAGATTTCTGACGCTAACTCTAACACAATTCTCTCGCGCGCAGTTTTTGTATGCAAAGGGGGGGGGGGGACTATTGTTAGAGAGCAAAAGAGATGCAGGGGGAGAAGATGGGGGGGGCTTATGGGACCATCTTAAGCAACGGGCAATATTCTTGAAAGGAGAGGTAATATTTGGCACAGTCAACTTTTCTCGTTTGTCAAATTATGACCTCATTCCACTCACACATACAGAACACACACCCCAAAAAACCCCTTTGGGAAGCCAGTTTCAGAAAGTTATCTCTGCCGATTCCAAAAATAATAAAAGATTTTTTTTTGGAGGGCTGCTTGTGTTTCTAACTTTTGCACGTTTGGAAAATATGCGCCGTCTGCATAATGTAGCACCCTGACAGAGAGACAGACAGACAGAGACAGACAGACAGACAGAGACTGAGAGACAGAGAGAGCGAGAGAGACAGAGAGAGAAAGAGACAGAGAGAGAGACACACACACACACAGAGAGAGACTGAGAGTGAGAGAGAGAAAGAGACAGACAGATAGACAGACAGAGAGAGTGAGACAGAGAGAGACAGAGAGACAGACAGAGACAGAGAATGCGAGAGAGAGAAAGAGACAGACAGACAGACAGACAGAGACAGAGAGAGTGCAAGAAAGAGAGAGACAGAAAGAGAGAGAGTGAGAGAGAGAGAAAGAGACAGACAGAGACAGAAAGAGAGAGACAGAGAGAGAATGAGTGATAGAGAGAGAGTGATAGAGGGACAGAGACAGAGAGAGAAAGAGGAAAATGGAAGGAGGAAGAAAAAAGGAAAAAAGGAAGTGAAAAAAGGGAGGAATGAGGAAAGAGGGAAGAGGGAAGAAAGGAGGAATAAAAAAGAAAATGGGAGGGAAGGGGAAAGAAAAGGAGGAAAGAGAAAGGAGGAATGCTGAAGAAAAAAAGGAAAACTGAAAGAAGGGAAAGGGAGGAGGAAAGAGGGAAGAAAGGGAAAGAAGGAGGAATAAAAAATAAAAAGGGAAGGAAGGGGAAAGAAAAGAAGGCGGAAAAAGGAAGGAGGAGGAAGGGAATACAGAAGAAAACAAGAAAAAAGGAACATTGAAAGAAGGGAAAATGAGAGGGAGGTAGAAAGGGAAGTAAGAATAAGAAAGAAGAAAAAGGGAAGGAAGGGGGAAAAAGAAAGGGGGAAAAACCCCAAAGGACTGGGGGGGGGGAGGGGGAGAAAGAAAAAAAATCGCATAATTTGATTTTTGATCCCCTCTTTACACATCTCAATGCTGCCCTCTTGAGTAAACTCAGAGGAACTGCAGCTCTTCAGATTTTCCTTCAATCCTCCCCTTCTCACCCACGGGGGGGGGTGTCTTTTAAATGGGGGTGACATTTAATAGAGTGGCAGGAAAGGACATTTGACCCCCAACTCCCCCTTTTTCTCTCTGTCTCTCTCTCTCTCTCTCTCTCTCTCCGCCCTTTCTCCCCTACTCCCAGGTGTAAATATTGCGACCGCTCGTTCAGCATCTCCTCCAACCTCCAGCGCCACGTCCGGAATATCCACAACAAGGAGAAACCCTTCAAATGCCACCTCTGCAACCGATGCTTCGGCCAGCAGACCAACCTGGACCGACACTTGAAGAAACACGAGCACGAAAACGTTCCAGGTGAGCCCAGGTTTCATCTTCTCCCCTTGGGCCACCCTGCTCCCCAAGAGCCCATGTCCACCTTCGGTTTTTAACCTCCTCCTCCCGCTTTCCCCCCATGTCTTCCTCCTCCTTCACTTCCTCCTCCTCCTTCACTTGTTCTTCTCCTCCTCCTCCTCCTCCTTCACGTTCTTCCTCTTCCTCCTCCTCCTCTCTCCTCCTCCTCCTCCTCCTCTCCTCCTCCTCCTCCCTCTTCTTCCTCCATCTCTTCCTCCTCTTTCACTTCTTCCTCCTCCACCACCTCTTCACACTTCACCTCCTCTTCTTCTTCTCCCCATTCTCATCTTCCTTCCTTCTCCTTCTTCCACCTCCTCTCCTCCTCCTCTTCTTCCTCCTTCCTTCCTCTCTTCCTCTTCCTTTTCTTCTCCTTCTTTCTCCTCCTCCTGCTTCTTCTCCTCTTCTTCCTCCTCCCTTCTCCCCATTCTCGTTCTCTTCCTCCTCTTCCTCCACCTCTTCCTCCTCCTTCTATTCTTCTTCTTCCTCCCCCTCCCTTCTTCTTCCTCTTCCTCTCCTTTTTCTCCTCTTTCTCCTTCTTCCTCCTCATTCCCCTTCTCTTCCTCCTCCTCCTTCTTTTCCTCCTCCTCCTTCTTCCACCTCCTCTCCTCCTCCTCCTTCCTTCTCCTCTTCTTCCTCCTCCTTCCTTCCTCTCTTCCTCTTCCTTTTCTTCTTCTTCTTTCTCCTCCTCCTGCTTCTTCTCTTCTTCCTCCTCCTTCTCCCCATTCTCGTTCTCTTCCTCTTCTTCCTCCACCTCTTCCTCCTCCTTCTATTCTTCTTCCTCCCCCTCCCTTCTTCTTCCTCTTCCTCTCCTTTTTCTCCTTCTTTCTCCTTCTTCCTCCTCCTTCCCCTTCTCTTCCTCCTCCTTCTTTTCCTCCTCCTCCTCCTTCTATTCTTCTTCTTCTTCCTCCCCCTCCCTTCTTCTTCCTCTTCCTCTCCTTTTTCTCCTTCTTTCTCCTTCTTCCTCCTCCTTCCCCTTCTCTTCCTCCTCCTCCTTCTTTTCCTCCTCCTCCTCCTCCTCCTCCTCCTTCTATTCTTCTTCTTCCTCCTGCTTTTCCTCCTCCTCCTTTTCCTCCTTCTCCTCTTCCAGTAAGCCAGCATGCCGGAGTCATTGCAAACCACTTGGGGAACAACGCATCTTCGCCCGCCTCCGAATCGGAACACCAAGCACTTTTAGACGAGAAAGAAGACGCCTATTTCTCTGAAATCAGAAACTTTATTGCCAATAGCGAGATGAACCAGTCGACGGCTAAGCTGCGGCTCTTCTCATTAACCGTGGTGGACAATGGGGTTCCTCCCAAAGTTTTCACCAAGTTCTGTGTGGATTTTTTTCAACGAATGTCGTAAAACGGGGCAAAACCCACTTAACAACGTTCTCGCTCACCAACATAAATTTTGGGCTCAGTTGTGGTCGTAAGTCGACGATACCCCGCCCAGTTCTCTCTGCCTCTGACCTTTCCGATTCTCTCCCGAAGAGAAAGTTTAAGCTCTCTACAAGAATCCGGCCAACTAACAGTCAAGGGAAATGAGCGGGAGATAAGAAAGGCATTCGAGATTGGCTGGACTTAGATCTCTTGCAGGCGCGAAGGGACTTGTTACTTATGATGCGTTTGACTCCACCTTCCCTTGGGCTCAGCCTGGTCACCTCCTACATGGCCTTTGTAGACACTTGTCCTAACCTTTGCGCTCTCCCTCAACCAGGCCCGAAATCCAGAACGCCGACGGCGCCACCCACGGTCTTCCGAACGACAAAGTAGAAGATGTCGACGAGGAAGAAGATGAACTGGAAGAGGAGGACGACGACAGCCTGACGGGGAAGTCTCAAGACGAGACGGTGTCGCCCACCGCCGAGCCACAAGGAGGGTATGAGGATGAGGGAGGAAGAGGAGGCCGCGTCCCTCACCATGAGCTTTAACCGTGCCCAGAGGTGGGTTTCCACTCTCTTGGCGGGAGGGAGGGGGCCCTCGCTTTTCTCTTCTCATTCCACGCCCCATGAATGAGTGATTTAGGACTGGCTAGAACGTCCAACTCCAGAAATTCACGAGAAAAAAGCTGGCCAAATTGTTTTGGCGGCGTTCAACTCCAAGATGTTCCCGTGGTCCTCAGATCTCTCGGAACATGGTGGTTTGAGCAAGCGATAACACCCGATCAGGGGGAGAATTTCCTTGACATGGAGAATCGCTCAAAGTCGCCACCCCACTCGGTGTACAATTCAGGCTCACACCGCTATGCCCAACGTCCATGATCAGCGATCTTGTACAACTATGGCCGTGTCTGTCTACCTGTCATCCGTCCATCGGCCAGCCTGTCTGTCTGTCTGTGTCTCTCGCCCTCCCTTGTCTTGCATGCGGCTCTACGGAGCCCCCCCTCTCCCCTTCCTGGCATCTGCTCAACCCCCCCTCTCCGAGTGTGTTTGCAGCCGGATGGAACTAACAGGTCGCCCCTGCTTTCCCTCCCCTCCCTCCCTGGTGCTTGGTACAGGTGTACTGAGGAGAACGAAGTCGGCTTGTTAGATTTGGAACAGATGTCGGAATTTGGGAAGGGGCTGGACTTCCGCCAGGCCTCCGAGGAAGCTTTTGACGTTAAAGCTGTCTATAATTCCACCTTAGATTCGGAGGCACTAAAACAAACTCTGTTCAGGCAGGCCAAAAACCAGGTAGGTTCGATCCTGAGTTTCGCAGCGAGGCTCGCCAAATTTCCCCGCGGACCCCAAAGCGTTGAGATCCTCGAGACCCACCCACCCCTCCCCCTCATCCTTGCCAGCAATTCCAATTTCTATCCAGGTTAAGGAGGGGCTGTAATTCCCCACCCCACTCCATCCCTGTGGCAGTGGTCCGTCTTGAGACTGAATAACCTGAGCAAAGCACACATCCTCTTCCAACTTTCCCGCGGCTCGAATCCGTCTGACGGTTTTCTCAGAGGCGTCCCTTTGTCCGCTTTAAAGTTGGCTCGAGAATTTCTTTCCAATTTCTCTCGAGGGTCTTTTTCGAGGAGACTCGACTGGTACGGGGTGATCTTGCATCCCTCCAAAAACTCCTTGTTGGGTCCCGTCCCCCCGCCCAGTCCGTAGAAGAGTCAAGATGTCCTCCCTTCGCTGGCATCCCCGGGAAGCCACTTCCGAGTCAATAGAAATAGCCTTTGCCCAGCGATGACAACTTCGCAGAACAAAAGTCTCCTGTTGAGGTGGGGTGCATGGGGAGAGACCCCACCCCGTTTCTATCTCGTTTTCTGTCTAGAAAGCCGGCTCCTTTTTTTTGTTCCCATGCATGTCTCTTGTCTTTCTCATGACTTAAAACTAATTTGCCAAAGGTTTACTAACGATTCCGTGTCCTGCTTATTTGTGCCTCGTTTTGTCATCTCCGGCTCGCGGTTGAGAAGAGAATTTGGGGGATTTCACTCCGATGTTTTATTTTCTATCGAGGACATAAATCTGCAAAGGGGGACCCCCGTGGCCTTCGTTCTAAATGTTGTCTCGTATGTCTCAGGATTTTGGCGGGGGGGGTGGGGGGAGGTTGTTGTTTGGGAAAGCGGAGTCTTTCACTTCTCCACCGAAGAAATCTCCCCATCGGTTCTTTTCCTACTCTTGAATCGATTGATTTATTTTGGGTGCCGAAGGGGCCTTCGACTTTCCGTAGATAATCCAATCAAATTAAAATTAAATTAAAACGCAATACTGTCCTTTCCAATAAAGTAAAACCACCCGCTCTGTTCCAGGTTCTGGAGCAACCAGTTCCCAATCTTTGTGAGCAGAGAGAAATTTGCATGCCAGATACCTTAGAGGGTCACCTTCTGGTTTAACTAGGGCAGGAAGGGCCCCCCCAACACAGAGATGTACAAATTTAAGCCACGTTTCTCCAACTTCAAGAAGAGTTGAAGCGTCTTGGGCACCCTGCAGTGCCCACAGTTCCCTGTCTTTGGGTGATGGCAGCTGAACCCCCCCTTTCCCCAACAGCTGGAAGCCCCCCCCCCCGATCTATCTCCAGACCCTCCCAGATTTTGGAAATCCCGGTCGCGGATTCTGACATCGGATTCTCTCCTGTTCGCCACTTCTTTCACGTGCTGTTTTCTTCTGTGCTTCATAGGCTTACGCAATGATGTTGACTCTTACCAAGAACACCCCCTTCCATCCTTCCTCCCAGAACCCCCTGGACGCCTGGTTGAACATGGCTGGAGCCGCTTCTGAGCCAGGAACCTTCAACGCCGTCAGCCACCTCTGAGACCCTCAAGGAGGCAGCCCCGCCAGGATCCCAGCGCGGGAGGCCGAGGTGCCCGCCCGTTGGCCTTCTCAGCTCTCCCGGCGAGTGGAAGATTGGCAGAAGGACCCCCCCCCCCCCTGGGGCAGGAGAAACCCGCCATGGACAGCTCCCTGTCCCATCGGTCAAGCCCACCCACCTCGCCGTCACGTCGCACCAGGCGGGAGAACGTTGGCTTCCGGTGAGGGACACGCCAGGTGGAGGACCCACCACACCCCATCCTGACCCCTCTCCATGTTATAGACCATGTTGCTGAGCCATCAAAGATGCACTTGTCCCCAGACCCCAACCCTTCTCCCCGTGAAGCCCCCAGGCCCACCTGTCCAGGACTGTGACCAAGATGGTGACCTTCTACCCAAGACACTCTCGCGATAAGGACCATGTTGACTCTCTCTGTTGTTCTCCTCGCCTGAGGTCCACGTGCATCCATCGTACCCCACTTTTCCTCCAGGGATTTCCTGCAAATTCCACATTTCCTGTATCTGATGGACAATGGCCCAGTCTTTTCTCGCAGCCCGTCAATTTTCTACCTAGGCTTCATGAAGCAGACTCTTCTCACTGCTTCCTGTACCTGGTGTCTTCTGAATCGAGGGGCCCGGGACGATGGGCTGGGTAGAAAGCTTATTTTTTAGGGTGTTTCGACTGCCTAAATTAATCCTCTCCCATCGATCTCAAATAAAAGCGAAGGCAACGTTCAACTTGGCCAGTGAGAGAACCATGAGTTTCACTGTGCCGAACTTTACCTTGGAATTTTTCAAATTTCCAACCCCGTTACCCCTGCAAAATAAGATTTATTTTTCCTCCTGGCACTTTGGAATTTCTTTGGAATTTCCTCCAGAGATGTTCTGGATCAGGTAGTGGTTATTTGAAATTTTTGTTCCCTGTCTGGGCATTCTCCCTCCCTTAAAGGAGGATTAAAAACCTTGAGCATTTCCGCCACGATAATCAGCAAACGTTCTGCGAAAATTCTTCTTCTTCTTTGGGCAAAAAAAAATAATAATAAATAAAAATAAAATAAGACCGACCAAATTGTCTTGCATCCCACAAAATAGAACCTTGTAGTAGAGAAACACAAGCGAATCATATTTTCTAGCTTTCATGTGTATAAACAGTGGTTCGTTAGAACTGTGTACATTCTATTTTTATTTTATTTTTTAAAAAGATTTCCTTCCTAAACCGCCATCATGTCAGCTTCCACCCGATCTTCTCTCTTCCATCCCAGTCAGGAAGGTGCAAATAAATTCCGAATTTCGCTCGGGTCGATTTCACGGAGCTGAACGTCGCCTTTGGAAATGTGGTTTTTTTTCCCGAGCTCCGAGAGCAGCTCCCGACGAAAAGAGCGAGCATCCACGTTGTTTCTTCTATTTAAAAGGCAGCGTTTCTTCTTAGACTTCAGATGTTGAGGACGGATGTCAGCAAAGGATTGCAACAGAGGGAGCGTTTCCATTGTACATTTTTTCCCCGGGGTTTGGGGTTTTTTCTTCCTTTTTTTTTTCCCCTTTTTCCTTTGGGCTTCCAGTTTTGCAGATCTCCAAATCCGGATCTCTCCTCCCAACCTCGCCCCTTCTTTTCAAAAGCGATTCTAGACCAAGATCGGTGAAACCGAATTCGAATCCAATGCAAATCCAGCCTCGGTTTAAGCTGGGCCCCAAATAATCGTCCGGCAAATGGAAGCGATTAAACGAGTGACTTTGAAACAGTTCTGCTGAGCCCACCCTCACCCCCCCCCACCTCCGGGGAAAAAAAATTATAAATAAATGTCTGTGACCTCCGACCCCCTGAATTCAACTAGTCGTTTCATTGGTTGTTAGCGTTGGCAAAAAAAAAAGAAAATAAACATGCCATTTTAATTGTTGTGTCGTCATCTATATCGACAGTCCTCGCTTAACAGCCCGTTCACTTAGCGGCTCGTAGAGTCCCTTCAGTTCCGAAAGCTACTTATGACTCAGTTCTGGGGTATCAACAGCTACACACACACACACACACACACACACACACACACACACACACACCACTGCTGTTCTGACCCAGTTCACCAAATATGACAAAGCCTCTGTACTTAATTAATTCCTTTATTAGGAGCGCCAATGCCGGCTGGCGGCTCCTCGGAGGAGGGCCTTCTCTGTAGCTGCTCCGACTCTGTGGAACGACCTACCCGTAGAGATCCGGACCCTCCCCACTCTCTCGGCCTTCCGAAAAGCCACTAAAACCTGGCTATTCTGGCAGGCCTGGGGCTGTTGACTCGGGAATGAGGTCCAGCCCCACTCAGATTGAGTGTATGGTGTCTTGTTTTTAAATTGTTTCTTTTTAAATTGTTCCTTATTTTTAACTCTTTATGTTAACTTATCTGTAAGCCGCCCGGAGTCCTACAGGATTGGGCGGCATATAAATCTATTAAAAGTTAATGTTAAAGTTATGGAAGTTGTGAAAGACATGGGAAGAGGGACGGCGGTGGCTCAGTGGCTAAGACGCTGAGCTTGTTGATCAGAAAGGTCGGCAGTTTGGCGGTTCAAATCCCTAGCTCTCTCCCATAATGGAGGGAGCTCCCGTGACTTGTCCCAGCTTCTGCAAACCTAGCAGTTCGAACTCACGTAAAAATGCGAGTAGAAAAATAGGAACCACCTTTGGTGGGAAGGGAACAGCGTTCCGTGCGGCTTCGGGAGTTGAGTCATGCCAGCCACATGACCACGGAGACGTCTTCGGACAGCGCTGGCTCTTTGGCTTTGAAATGGAGATGAGCACCGCCCCCTAGAGTCGGGAACGACTTAGCACATATGGGCGAGGGGAAGCTTTATCTTTTTACTTTTAAAGACATGGGAAGGTCTTTGGCCTGTACCAAAAGCTACTCTATACCCAATCAGAACCATCTTGATTGGCAGGTGGTCTCCAAACCCTTCTCCAAAGCTGCATGCACATTTCACACACACACACACACACACACACACACACTGCAACCAGAAGAACCAGCGAAATTCTCACCACCATCTTCTCACCTTCTGGACTAATGTTGATGTCCCTCAAAAACCTAGTGTCACACTGAGATTTTGCTTGGTTCTCTGTCTACCCCTGGAGATCTTGAGGGATCAGACATGGCTGGAGACACCCACGGTGTTCTGACCTCGGCTTCCCAAGATCATGAAGCCGACTCCTCGCCCCGATAAAACCCCTTTTATTTAGGTTAAAGGGAAATTCCTCTCCAGCAAAGTCCCGGCCAATAGTCTTTCAAGAGATTTCACAACTACAGGCCTTTATCGGGCTTTATGGAGAGCTGCCAGGCCGATATCTCCAAAACTCCAAGCTGTAGCAGCAATTCCTTGGCACGAAGTCAGGAATAGATCTTCACTCTAACGAACTGAATTAATTGTCTCCTGCAAACTCCACTCCCCTGTCGCTCCTCTTTTATTCCCTCTGGGAGGGGCCATTCACCACCCACCTGTGGCTGTACTCCTGAGTCGACCCTTGTTCCTTAGCTGTTCCCGTCTCCTGGCAGCTCTGCTCATGTACACACTGGGAACAGGCTCCAGCTGTTCTTCTGCCTCACTGATGTCTGACTCCGAAGGCAGCTGATAACTGTCAGACGGCTCTGGCCCCCTCTCTGCCTCCGACGCAGACCCCTCCTCAGAGCCTTCCCCAGACTCCAGGACTGGCCCATCTTCCTCCCCAACCCTCCTCACTGTCCGAAACTGCCACCAGCTCCGCTGACGGGCCACAACACAAGGAAGAAACAACCCCAAATGTTTGCCCCTATATTTCAGAAGACCCCCCCCCAGAAGAAAACCTGGCTGTTGAAACTCCCTGGAGATGCCACCTCTCTACTCATCTTTAAGCTCCATCAGGGCGGGAAGAGGGGGCTGCCAATTTGAGAATACCGACGATAAAAGAGATACGGGTCCCATCTCCCCTGGGCATGTGATTTTTGTATCGTTTGGGGGAGGGAAGTGTTATACATTTGAAATTTGAACATTGGGATGGCTTAGCATCTTCCAGAGTCCCCTTTTTTTTAAAGGTGATTATTTAAGAAAGTTTTTCGTTGAGTTTTATTTATTTACTTATGCATTTATTTATTTATTAAAAAGAAACTTTCATAGGAAACCTCACCTGGCAAGCTTGGCTGAACTGCCCAGGGCCGCATGAAAATGTGGGGAAAAAAATGGGTTCGACAGAGAACCAAGTCCCCCCAAATCGGTTTTCGAAGCCGAGTTCGAAAGCAGATTCTGTCGATCGTCGTCCTTCAAAAACCGACGGTAAACATCTCCACTCTTCCCTCCGCCACGAATCCTGGAGGCTTTTTATTATTATTTCTTTTTTAAAAAAAAAAATTCTGCTAAAGCAAGTGAGCGAATTAGGGAAACGAGTAAGCTACTAGTAAACTTAACAACTTGCTGAAAAAAACACCAATTTTAAGGCTCACGCCAGGGAATAGGGATGTATACCGAATGTAATTTCCCCCAAGGCTACTATGGATTTATAGATGAGAATTCCTCATCATAACAACCCCATAATCCCTTGCGCCGGGGTGGAGTCTGAGCAACTGAATGTAGTTGAGGATTTCCTGGCCAGATGCCCTTCCTGACGGCAATGAGGAGTTTTGTTCGGCAGCTATATCCTCATTGTGCCCAGAAAGAGAGAAATATCTGCCTCTCCCTAGGATCAAACGCACACCCTCCGAATTGTGAGGTGAGAACTCCACCTCATAACCGCACCACTCCTTGTAGATTTATTGACGAGAATTGACATGCAATAAACTGGTTTTCCTTTTTTTTAAAGCACACACCCACACACACACATTTTTTCCACAGCTGTGCAAGTCAAAATTAAGGGTGCAAACTCAAAAGAAAAAACACCCTGCGTTATGCTTTTTACTTAACTAATAGTTAAGTAACTGCAGTTATGTATAACAGTAGTTATGTGTAACTGTAGTTATATTACAGTAGTGAATTCACCTGGTTTAAACAGTGAATTCACTACTGTAATATTAAACAAGATGTTATTGTAAGGGATCACCCTGCCTCCTTTGATTGAAAGAAAATATTGCCTTTTCCAACATTCCCAACAGCAATTCCTTAATATCTTGAATAAAAGCACTTTCCCCATTTCTTAATGCAATTTTTTTTAATTCATTCCCCCTGTTCAAATTCATACTCTTGGAGGAAATCAACTTCCAAAGCTTTGGTGTTTACACTAACCTCCTTTAAAGAATAAATCTTACTTACAGATATTAATACATTATCCTGCCCCCCCCCAAAATGTATTAATATTTTAAATCATAAGCAAATCTTTTACTAGTATATCAAATGTAAAAATCCTTTACTGTTTTTTCAACAGCAGTTGGTAGCTTCGTCCAGCAGAGGGCGCCCCAGTTTTAAAAGTTGGAAGTGCCAGGTTTGAGTTTTTTCCCCCTAAATTGCAAAATATTTGATTTTTGACCTAGATGAAGATAGTTTTTACAGCACCCGCTGTAGGGAAAGCCTGTTCTGAGGACAACCACTGCTTTTCTGGATGCGAGGGGGGTTGGACTAGAAGACCTCTCAGGTCTCTTCCAGCCCCTATTGATTCTAATAGAAGCGGGAAGCCCTATTCACAGGACTAACCACGATTGAAAGCTAGCCTCGCCCAAGTGGGATTTCTTCAGCTCCGTTGGACAAGCAGCTTCCACGGAAAGTTCCTGGTGGAAAAAGTGGGAATTTTGGTGAGTCTGACGGTTCCGTTTTGGATACGTTGCTCTGAAAGGAGCGGTTCACCGAAATCTGTCAAGTTTCTAGTCCTCTGTGAATTTACCTGGAATGAAAGAGAGGCTCACTCCCCTGCGCCCAGGACCATGCAGAAGGTAGGTCCAGATTGCTTAAGCCACTTAACGTTGAGCGTTAGTCCTCGACTTATGACCACAATACAGCCCAACATTTTCCGTGGCTAAATCGAGACAGTTGTTAAGTGGAGTTTTTGCCCCGTTTTACGACCTTCCTGGCCGCCCTTCTTAAGCGAATCACTGCAGCTGTTAAGTTAGTCACACGGTCGTTAAGCGAATCCAACACCCACCCACCCTGATTTTGCTTGTCGCAAAAGGGGATCATGTGGCACCACACCCACCCCAGGAAACCGCGACCGTCATAACTATGAGTCAGTTGACAAGTGCCTGAATGTTGATCAAGTGACCATGGGGATGGTGAAAGAAAGGGTCATTAAGTGTGAAAACCGTCACTTTTTTTCAGTGGCGTTCTGAACAGTCATTAAGTGAACCGTTGTAAGTCAAGGACTGTCGGTACAGGAAAATGAAGCTGCAAAACCCATTTCCACAAGGCGAGACCCCCAAAACCCTTGGCCTGCAAGCCCCCCCCTCTCCCCCCAAAAAAGGAGGATTTGCGGAGCATAAATGAAGCCATTTCTCCCCCCTCCCCCCTTGCAAGATTTGGTACCCAAGGCAGCTGTTTCCCCCCCCCCTCTCCCCCCTTGCCTTCCCCGCTCCTGTGCCCTTCCTAAACCCTGGATCTCCACCTGGGCAGATCCATTCTGCACCTGGGGAGATCCGTTCTGCATCTGGGGAGATCCATTCTTGATCAGGGCAGAGACCCCTTCTCCACCAGGGGAGATCCAATCTGCACCTGGGGAAATCCATTCTCCACCAGGGCAGATCCATTCTCCACCTGCAGAGATCTATTCTGCATCTGGGGAAATCCATTCTCCATCTGGGCAGAGACCAGAGAGATCTATTCTCCACCTGCAGAGATCCATTCTCCACCAGGGCAGATCCATTCTCTATCTGGGGAAATCCATTCTGCACCTGGGGAGATCCGTTCTGCACCTGGGGAGATCTGTTCTGCACCTGGGGAGATCCAATCTCCACCTGCAGAGATCTATTCTGCACCTGGGGAAATCCATTCTCTATCTGGGCAGAAAGATCCATTCTGCACCTGGGGAGATCCATTCTCCACCTGCAGAGATCCGTTCTCCACCTGGGGAAATCCATTCTCCATCTGGGTAGAGAGATCCATTCTGCTCTGCACCTGGGGAGATCCATTCTCCACCCGCAGACGTCCATTCTGCACCTGGGGAGATCCATTCAACTACCGGTGAAGGAGGGGGAAAGAGAGAGGATCTACCCGGATCTCCGTCTCCCCAGCGGCTCCTAGGCGCCCCGCCCAGCCGGAAAAGACACCTAGCCGGGAGCAGCAGGGACAGGGACGCTCCGGAGCCGCCTCCCCGCCGGGCGGGGCGCTCAGCGCAAACCTGCCCTGGGCTCGCCCTGCGCGCTTCCGTGGCTTGTGCGCTCGCTCCCCGCCCGGGGCCAAAGGAGAGGCAGGTGAGCAGCCGGTGAGCGCGTTTGGAGAGGGGCGCACGGTTGGGGAGGCGCGCTGGGGGACAGGGGGAGGGGGGTCTCCGGGTGTTGATTTGGGGGGAGGAGGGGTCTCCTTCCTCTGCCCCTCCCCTCTCTCTTGTAGGAGGTGCCCAAGCGGGGGTTTAGGATGGCGGGGGAGGAGAAGGGTTTGCGCCTGGGGCGCGCGCAAGTTTTTGGAGACCTCCGGCTACTTGGAGAGGGCGCGACTCGGGGAGGGGTCGCAGCCATTTGCCTGAAATGGGATAGGTTCTCCTGCTCGAGCGGGGGGGGGGTGCTGGGCTAGATGACCCTCCAAGGTCCCTTCTCTCGATTGATTGATCGTGGTCTATATTGCTGCTCCAACGCTGGAGGTTTTCAAGAAGAGATTGGACAACCGTTTGCCCGAAACAGTCTCTAGGGTTTCCTGCTTGAGCAGGGGGTTGGACTAGAAGACCTCCAAGGTCCCTTCCAGCTCTTGTTCTGTGTATTCTCCAGCTGCCTGAGAACGAGGTAGAAAAACGGAAACCGTTCCCAGAGGGGAAGAAGGAAGTCTTTTGAGAAAATGGGAAGCTTTGTGTGTGTGTGTGTGTGTGTGTGTGTGTGTGTGTGAGAGAGAGAGAGAGAGAGAGAGAGAGAGAGAGAGAGAGAAAAGTCAGAAACAGACAGAGAGAAAGAGAGACAGAGACAGAGAGACAAGGAGAAGAAAGAACGAGAGAGAGAGAGAGAGAGAGAGAGAGAGAAAGGGAGAGAAAGAGAGACAGGCCGAGAGAGAGAGAGAGAGAGAGAGAGAGGGAAGAAGTCAGAGAAAGATAGAAGAAGAAAGAGACAAGGAGACAGAGAGAGGGGGAGAGAGGCAAAAAGACTAAAAAAGAAAGAAAAAGAGACAGGCAGAAAGATAAAGAAAGAATAGAATAGAATAAGAGAGTTGGAAGGGACCTTGGAGGTCTTCTAGTCCAACCCCCTCCCTAGGCAGGAAACCCTACACCACTTCAGACAAATGGAAGAGAGAGAGAGGGAGGAGAGAGAGAGAGGGAGGGAGGGAGGGAGGGAGAGAGAGAGAGAGAGAGAGAGAGAGAGAGAGAGAGAGAGAGAGAGAGAGAGAGAACCCCGGTTAGCCTCTGCTGTGTCCCAACCTGTCACATTGTCCCTCAAAGACCTCAGAAGGAATGCGGGTGGAGTCCTCACAGCGCAGGCCTCCCACTGCAAGCGATTGGGTTGTGTGTCCCTACAACACCTTAACGCCAAAGCTGTTGCTGTCACACAACTGCTTCCTCTCCAAGATTTGCCCCTGGGTGTGAACGCTCGTCCGTTTCGGTTCAGGGCAAGGCAGAGCTGCCCCCTTGCCCCCCTACTCAATTGGCGACCCTGCACCCCGATTAAGAACAGGGATGAGAATAAAACGGGCAGAAATCTTGGGACGGGAAGGATAAACTATCAGTGTCAGCTGCATACAAAGAGAATCCGTAGAACAATGTTTTTATAGGTGGCATTTTCCAGCTGGCAAAGACGTTTTAAGTCTTGGAAATGTAATCGGAGGCCGGGTCCCTACTATCACCTGCGGTGGCCATGCCCAAAGGGGGGAAAAATATTGGACAAAAATGCAACAATGATTGGGGGGGAAAATAGTAAAGCAACACACAGATCTAAAGCCAGAAATATATATTTTTTTGATAGAATTTTTTTTTATTTTCCATTTTCATAGCATATAATCACATGTATGCTATTACATAGTCAATATCATGTTGTATTATTAAGTAATTACATCAATTCATCTTATCAACACCTAAGAAAGAAAGAAAGAAAGAAAGAAAGAAAGAAAGAAAGAAAGAAAGAAAGAAAGAAAGAAAGAAAAACCAGTTATTGGCTCTTCTGCTCTCCATACACCATATTTATACCTTATCCGACACTTTCTTCCCCTTCTCTCCTCCCCCTTTCTACATCCTGTCTTCCCTCCATCATTTTCTACTCTACTTCCCCTTCCTTTCTCCTTCTCCTCTCTCCCCTTTCCACTCCTCCTTGTACCCCTCATCTTCCCCCCTCCCCCTCTCTCCTGTCCCTCTCTTCCTACCTTTCTTCTCTCCTCTGCTTCCCACTCTCCTACATCCTTTCTTCCCTCCACCATTTTCTACTCTACTTCCCCTTCCTTTCTCCTTCTCCTCTCTCCCCTTACCACTCCTCCTTATACACCTCATCTTCCCCCTTCACCCTCTCTCCTGTCCCTCTCTTCCTATCTTTCTTCTCTCCTTTGCTTCCAACTCTTCTACATCCTGTCTTCCCTCCATCATTTTCTACTCTACTTCCCTTTCCTTTCTCCTTCTCCTCTCTCCCCTTACCACTCCTCCTTATACACCTCATCTTCCCCCCTCCCCCTCTCTCCTGTCCCTCTCTTCCTACCTTTCTTCTCTCCTCTGCTTCCCACTCTTCTACATCCTTTCTTCCCTCCACCATTTTCTACTCTACTTCCCCTTCCTTTCTCCTTCTCCTCTCTCCCCTTACCACTCCTCCTTGTACTCCTCATTTTCCCCCTTCACCCTCTCTCCTGTCCCTCTCTTCC
This sequence comes from Thamnophis sirtalis, assembly GCF_051295495.1. Classification (NCBI taxonomy): domain Eukaryota; kingdom Metazoa; phylum Chordata; class Lepidosauria; order Squamata; family Natricidae; genus Thamnophis; species Thamnophis sirtalis. Next base: position 45,360,209 of record NW_028261395.1, read on the forward strand.
TATCTTTCTTCTCTCCTCTGCTTCCCACTCTTTCTCTCATTCACTTGGTGTATTTCAGCTTCAGAGCAAACTCCTTTTTGTGTTGATGGTATTTATAATTCCATTTCAATATACATAAAAAAGAAAGAAATAGCAGTATACATGTACAATCATAATATCTTAAAATCCAACACCCCTCCTCCAACTTAGTAAACCATTACAAGGTATAAATCTTTTAACAAATACAGTTTAGAATATACTAAGCCAGAAATATTTT
>NW_028261395.1:45365464-45484184 GCF_051295495.1 Thamnophis sirtalis
CGTGATGGAAGACGCCAAGCCCCCCGCCATCCGGAGTCCTGCGAGGAACAAGGTAGGCTAAAAGACCCCCTCAAAAACATTTGGTTCATCCATCCTCAAAGGTTCCCCTCTAAGGGTCCACCTCGAAGCAATTCTTGAAGGCATCTCCCATGCTTCATCTCTAAACTAAAGAGTCCATTTAGGGACCATTCAAAGTGGCTACCCAAAGGGTCCTGGAGGTTTTGAAGAAGACATTGGACAGCCATTTGTCTGAGATGGTAATAGGGTCTCCTACTTGAGTAGGGGGTGGACTAGAAGACCTCCAAGGTCCCTCTATTCTGAATGATTGATTGATGGATGGATTGAAATGGTCTAGGGCCTTCTGCTTGTGCAGAGGGTTGGACTAGAAGACCTCCAAGGTCCCTTCCAACTCTTTTATTCTATAATCCCAGATCAAGCCATGGAACGTCTTGCCACCAAAAGTTGTGGGTGCTGGAGGTTTTTTTGAAGAGATTGGTGTGGAATGGCAGAGGATCTCCTGCTTGAGCAAGGGGTTGGACTAGAAGACCTCCAAGGTCCCTTCCAGCCCTAGGATTCTATGATTCTGAGATTGATAGATAGATAAGATACATGACAGATGGAGGTAGGGAGAGATGGAAGGATGGATGATTGGGTGGATGAATGGTTGAGTGGATGGGTGGATGGATGGATGGGTGAAAGGATGGATGGATGGATGGATGATTGGATGGATGGAAGGAAGGATGGATGGATGAATGGATGGATAGATGGATGGATGATTGGGTGGATGGATGGATGGATGGAAGGAAGGAAGGATGGATGATGGATGGATGGATGGATGGATGGATGATTGGGTGGATGAATGGTTGAGTGGATGGATGGATGGATGGATGGATGGATGGGTGAAAGGATGGATGGATGGATGGATGATTGGGTGGATGGATGGATGGAAGGAAGGATGGATGATGGATGGATGGATGGATGGATGATTGGGTGGATGAATGGTTGAGTGGATGGATGGATGGATGGTTGGAAGGAAGGAAGGATGGATGGATGGATAGATGGATGGATGGATGATTGGGTGGATGGATAGATGGATGGATGGATAGGGTGGCTGGATGGATGGGTGAATGATTGGGTGGGTGGGTGGGTGGATGGATGGATGGATGGATGGGTGGGTGGGTGGGTGGGTGGATGAATGGTTGGGTGGATGGATGGATGGTTGGCTGGATGGATAGATGCAAGGATGGGTGGGTGGATGGATGGATGGATAAATGGTTGGGTGGATGAATGGTTGGGTGGATGGGTGGATGGAAGTAACAACTTGCCTCCAGAAGTTGTGGGTGCTCCATCACTGGAGGTTTTTAAGCAGAGATTGGCCAGCCATTTGTCTGTAATGGTACTGGGGGTTGGACTGGATGACCTCCAAGGTCCCGTCCGACTCTGTTATTCTATAATCCACCAAACCTGTGGAACTGCTTGCCACCAGAAATTGCGGATACTCCATCACTGGAGGCTTTTACGAAGAGACTGGACACAGCTCAGTTTTAACCAACCTCGGTCCAGCTGTCATGATTTAACCTGTTTAGATAGGCCTGGCTCAGCGGCCGAGGGGGGAGGGTGAATCCAGCCACATGGGAAAGCAGAGCCCACTGATGGGGGCTACCCTCTTCTTCCCCACAGCGAACGTTGGGACGCAAGCGACTGCAGCATCACGGCGGTTCGTTCAAAGACGGTGAGTCCCATGCCAATCTTCACCCTTCCTTCCTTCCTTCCTTCCTTCCTTCCTTCCTTCCTTCCTTCCTTCCATCCATCCATCCATCCATCCATCCATCCATCCATCCATCGAACGCTTACAATCGATTTTATTCGGAGCCAGAGAGTGACGAGGAGGCAGACGTAAAAGGGAGAAATGCCAGTGCAGCCAGTCCTTGACTTACAACCCTTTAGGGCCTCCTGCTCGAGCAGGGGGTTGGACTAGATGACCTCTGAGGTCCCTTCCGACTCTTGTTATTCTATTCTATCCTATTCTGTTCTATCCTGTTCTGTTCTATTCTATAAAAGATGATATACTCAAGAAGAGATGGGAAGACCTGGAATGGTTTATAGTTTCCTGCTTGAGCAGGGGGTTGGACTAGATGACCTCTGAGGTCCCTTCCAACTCTTGCTATTTTATTCTATTCCATTCTATCCTGTTCTATTCTAGAAAAGATGATATATTCAAGAAGAGATGGGAAAAACTGGAATGGTAATAATTTCCTGCTTGAGCAGGAGGTTGGATTAGATGACCTCCAAGGTCCCTTCCAGCTCTATCCTGATTGATTGATTGATTGAAATGGTCAAGGGTCTCCTGCTTGAGCAGAGGGTTGGACTAGAAGACCTCCAAGGCCCCTTCCAGCTCTATTCTGATTGATTGATTGATTGAAATGGTCTAAAGCCTCCTACTTGAGCAGGGGGTTGGACTAGATGACCTCCGAGGTCCCTTCCAACTTTTGTTATTCTTATCCTGTTCTGTATAAATCTATATAGGAGATTATATATTCAAGAAGAGATGGGAAAAACTGGAGTGGCTTAAAGTTTCCTTCTTGAGCAGGGGGTTGGACTAGATGACCTCCGAGGTACCTTCCACCTCTTGTTATTCTATTCTATTCTATCCTGCTCTATTCTGTTCTATAAGAAATTATATATTCAAGAAGAGATGGGAAAAACTGGAATAGTAATAGAGTTTCCTGCTCGAGCAGCGGGTTGGACTAGATGACCTCCGAGGTCCCTTCCGACTCGTGTTATTCTGTGATTTAGTCTGAGATCTGGCCCCGGGGGGGGGGCTTGTAGTCGATGCTCCGACCCGTCAAAATATTCTTGACCCCGAAAACTGTCTGTGACTGTCAGCCCCCCCACCCAAACAGTCCCCCCCCCTTTGATCCGCCTCTCGTCCGTCCCTCACCAGATCCGCGCTTATACCAAGAGATCCGAGAAAAGGGCCTCAACTCCATCAACCACGAGTCGGACGACGACCTCCTCGACCTGGACGCCATTCCCGAAGAACAGCCGCCCGCCATCGTGGTGAAAAACTACCGTCCTGCTCAGGTCACCTGGAGCCAACAGCCCGAGGTAGGGAAGGCCGAGCAGAAGGCTTGGTTGGCCGAATCCTCTTTCCCGGTTTTTCCTTACTCTGTCGGGGTGCGGACGCTGCCCGGATCGAGGTGGGGAGAAGTCCATTGCGGTCATAAATCAAGGATCAGCTGGAATGCCCTTCCCAGCCTCCCTGGTTTTTCTCTCCCTTCCATTCAACCCCAAGGACGCCCTTCTCTAAATTCTAAATTCTCTAAATTCTAAACTCTAAATTCTAAATTCTAAACTCTCTAAATTCTGAATTCACTAAATTCTACATGCATTAAATTCTCTAAATACTAAATTCTAAATTTTAAATTCACTAAATTCTAAATTCTTTACATTCTAAGTACTGTAAATTCTAAATTCTCTAAATTCTAAATTCTCTCAATTCTGAATTTGCTAAATTCTGCATGCACTAAATTCTCTAAATACTAAATTCTAAATTTTAAATTCACTAAATTCTAAATTCTTTACATTCTAAATACTCTAAATTCTAAATTCTCTCAATTCTGAATTCGCTAAATTCTGCATGCACTAAATTTTCAAAATACTAAATTCTAAATTCACTAAATTCTGAATACTCTAAATTCTAAATACTCTAAATTCTTTACATTCTAAACTCTCTAAATTCTAAATTCTCTAAATTCTGAATTATCTAAATTCTACATGCACTAAATTCTCTAAATATTAAACTCTAAATTCACTAAATTCTAAACTCACTAAATTCTAAACTCTCTAAATTGTAAATTCTTTACATTCTAAATACTCTAAATTCTAAATTAACTAAATTCTAAATTAACTAAATTCTAAATTCTCTAAATTCTAAATTAACTAAATTCTAAATTCTCTAAATTCCAAATTTACTAAATTCTGAATTCGCTAAATTCTGCAGGCACTAAATTCTCTTAAATACTGAACTCTAATTTCCAAATCCCCTAAATTCTGAATACTCTAAATTCTAAATACTCTAAATTCTAAATTCTTTACATTCTAAGCTCTCTAAATTCTAAATTCATTCAATCCCATATTCTCTAAATTCCAAATTTACTAAATGCCAAATTCTGTAAACTCTAAATGCCAAATTCTTTAAGTTCTGAATTCTTCTAAAAGTTCCGAATTCTCAAAATTCTAAATTCACTGAATTCTAAGCCCCCCCAAATTCCAAATTTGCCAAATTCCACCTTCTCTCAATTCAAAAGTGACCAAATTCTAAACCCTCTAAATTAGAGAAATTCAGGCAGACACAATTCCAGCCGCCGTTCTTTGATATGTTTTAAAATATCGACTCGGCCAACGTCCACCCATCCTTGGAGACGGTGAAGGTGCAAAGGGCAGCTGAAATGCAGAGGGAACACACGCACACACACACAATCAACAACCACAATCATCCCAAACTGGTGGCATCGCAAGGAGACTTTGCCCATTTGACCCACTGCTTGAATCAGCCAGCAGGAAATGCGACGTTTGCATTTTGTCCCAGTGTCGCAATAAGAAAGCCGAAGCTTGGAAACTCCCGGAGGTGTGTGGCTGTGTAATTAAACACACACACACACATATACTCCCACACAGGTCCGTGACTGCCTCTGATTTAGACACAGGTGATAGAGGCCTCATCAGAGGCCACTCCCTGCTTCATGGATTGTCATTCCGTTTCTCTAGTTTCCCATGGAATAAAATATTCCTCTTTTTGTGTTTGTGTGTGTGTGTGTGTGTGTGTGTGTGTGTGTGTGTAAAACAAGCCAAAACTTTCCTTCCAGCACACACACACACACACACACATTCACACACAGAGAGATATTTAGAGGGAATCAAAGGATATTACTTTCCGTTTGGTTTTAGATAATTTGCAACGAAAGCAAAACATAGAGAACAGAAGAGAAGAGGAAGAGAAGAGAGAATAGAATAGAATAGAATATAGAATAATATATAAAGTAGAATAGAATAAGTTAGAAAATATAATAATATAGAATGGAATAGAAAATAGAATAGAATAGAATAAATTCTATTCTATGCAGGCTACTGCTAGATCAGCAGGTCAGCGGTTCAAATCTCACCGGCTCAGGGTTGACTCAGCCTTCCATCCTTCCGAGGTGGGTAAAATGAGGACCCAGATTGTTGGGGGCAATATGCTGACTCTCTGTAAACCGCTTAGAGAGGCCTGAAAGGCCTATGAAGCGGTATATAAGTCTACTGCTATTGCTATTGCTATTGCTATTAAATTAGAAAATAGAACAATATATAAAAGAATAATATATAAAATAGAATAATTTAGAAACTAGAATAATATAGTAAATAGAATAAATTAGAAACTAGAATAATAAAGAATAGAATAGAAGATAGAATAGAATAAATCAGAAAATAGAATAAATTAGAAAATAGAATAATACAAAAAATAGAATGATATAGTAAATAGAATAAATTAGAAACTAGAATAATAAAGAATAGAATAGAATAGAGAATAGAAGATAGAATAGAATAAATTAGAAAGAATAAATTAGAAACTAGAATAATACAAAAAATAGAATAATATAGTAAATAGAATATAGAATAGAATAAATTAGAAAATAGAATAATATAGTAAATAGAATAATATAGAAAATAGAATAATAAAGAATAGAATAGAATAGAGAATAGAATAGAATAAATTAGAAAATAGAATAATATAGAAAATAGAATAATATAGAATAATATAGAATAAAAAATAGAACAGAATAGAATTAAAATTAAAATTAGATTTAAAATTAGAATTAGATTACAATACAATAATAAAACACAAACACATAAAATACACTATACAATACACAATACAAAAACTTCATTTGGCCAAGTGTGATAATACACCCAAGGATTTTGTCTCTGGTGCAGAAGTTCTGATTTGGGCTCTGAGGATACAACAAGATCACAGCCTCCTAAAGTTGGTGGAACTTTTGGGCGTGTTGCGTGGTTAGCTGTTGTTGTTTTGGGTTGACGTGAATTCCATGTCCATCCCAATCACTTTGGAGACACGGTCCAACCCGTCTGGAGGCTTCAAGAAACTTAAGTTTATGGGCCAGCGTCTGAACTCGTCCCTTACAAAGGTCTGGACTTCACCTTTCCAGATGTGAAGTCTTCACCTCCCCAGAGCTGAGGATTGAAATGTGCACATCTGGAGAGCACAAAGCCCAACAGAGCAGTTGAAGGCCTCTAAAAATTCTACTAGAACTTCTTGGAGGCTTCTTGGTGGGTCCTAATGGGAGAAGAACTGAACTTCTAAAGCATGGATGGTCCTTCTTAAAGCCCATCTCACCTCTTTTTCCTCTCTTTTTCAAACAAAGAATTAGGATATCGGGAGAACATTTCTTGAACTTGTCTTCTGCAGGTCCTGGAAAGCGGCATCTTGGACCGGATATCCCCAGAAGAACGTAAGAGGCAAGAGGTGAGCAAAGGTGTGGATGGAGTACCCATCTCCTTGGGAAACGGGAGGTCTTCTTGAGAGCCTCGAAGCATTTTTCTGTGGCCTTTCATGATCTTCAATCCAACTCAACGTTCAAAAGAAGAGATGGAAAAGGCCTTGGGCGTCTGGTGGCCACCAGGAGAGCCCCACAAGGGCCAAATTTAGGAGAGCTACAGAAAGATAGGGAACCAGCTTGGAGAATTCTGGGAGTTGAAGTCCATCCATCCATCCAGAATTCCAGGAGTTGAAGTCCACACATCTTAAAGTTGCCAAGATTGAGGAGCAATGTTAGGTTCCAACATAGCTTCTCCTTAAGCCAATTTAACGATGATTGCTTCATTCTAAGACCACCCCAATTACTGGTCCTAGCTTAGGCTTTCCAAGCTGTCTTCCTTCCCCAATGAACCTCAACGAAGAGTCAACAGGCCATCATTCGCCCACCTTCACCGTCCTCTCCCATCATCTCTCCATCTTCCCCCCAGGCCATCTTTGAGATCATCACCTCGGAGTACTCCTACCTCCATAGCCTGACCATCCTGGTGGAGCATTTTCTGAAATCGGACGGGTTGAAGGAGACCATGACCCCAATGGACCATCATCACCTCTTCTCCAACGTGGGGGACATCTTGGCGGTCAGCAAGAGGTCAGTTTTAGAGGACAGGGGGGGAAGAAGCGCGGGAACCGAAGTGACGTGGTAGAGCGGTCATCCTAATGCTTTTTAAAATTCTTATTTCCAGTTCTGTTGTCCAACTGTGGATCCAACATGTCCCATATTTGAAAGTATTCTGTGTCTTCCTTTTCTTTTATCTTCAGTGTTAGTCTGTTCATTTCTGCACAGTCTAGTATTTTTTTTAATTACTGTATTTTTCAGAGTATAAGACACACTTTTTCCCGCTTAAAAGAGGGTGAACATTTGGGTGCGTCTTATACACCGAATGTAGCCCCAATGGCCCCATCCTTTGGCCTCTGCCTCCCAGCAATTTGCCTCCTTGCAGGAAACAGCAAACAGCCTGTTTCAGTTTCAGTTTCAGTTTCAGCACAGCCTGATTAGCACAAGCAGCTGATGGTTGGTTGGATCGGCCTCCCAACCATCAGCTGTTTCAGGCTGCAGGGATTGCCAGTGCCTATTGCCGCCTCTACACTTCCCATCACCCCCCATCCCATTTTTGGCTTCTGCACCAGAGGTGGGTTCCTACCAGTTCGCACCAGTTCGGTAGAACCGGTTCGTCAAATCTACCGAACCGGTTAGAAGAGGTTCCATCAGAGACAGACAAACACAGACAGACAGACAGACTCACACAGAGAGAGAACGAGAACGAGAAAGAAAGGAAGAAAGAAAGAAATAAAAAAGGAAAAAGAAAAAGTGAGAGAGAGATGAAAGAAAAAAAGGGAAAAGGGACAGAGAGACAAAAGGAAGGAGAGAGAGAGAGAGAGAGAGAAAACACATGGCCGGCAAGCCACTCCCACCAGGTCACATGGCCGGCAAGCAACTCCCACAAAGGAGGCCACACCCACAGAATAGGTTCAAAAAAAATTTGAAACCCACCACTATTCTGGCTTCAGTGCATCATTCCAATCCCCGCCGCCCGGAATGGGTAGGAAATGGGGCACACAGAGGCCAAAAACAGGGCGTGTGGAGGCTGAAAAAAAGGGATGCAGAGGCTGAAAATGGGGCCCGCAGAGGCGGCAATAGGCAATGGCAATCCCTGCAGCCTGAAACAGCTGATCATCGGGACAATCAGCTGCTTGTGCTAATCAGGCTGTGCTGAAACTGAAACTGGCTGTTTGCTGTAAGGAGGCAAATTTCTGGGAGGCAGAGGTAGATTTTTTTTTCTTGTTTTCCTCCGTAAAAGCTAGGTGCGTCTTATACTTCGGAGCGTCTTATACTCCGAAAAATACGGTATATCTTCTTCTATAGGCATTTCCTTGTTTTTCCAGACTTATTATACAAATACAATTCTTCCTGCTCTCCAAAGATGCAATATCAAACATATATTCTTTTGGTTGTATTTTTCTAACATTATGCCTAACAAAAATAGTTCTGGCTTGAACAGCCGAGGTGGCGCAGTGGTTAGAGTGCAGCACTGCAGCCACTTCAGCTGACTGCTAACTGCAGTTCGGCGGTTCAAATCTCACCGGCTCAGGGTTGACTCAGCCTTCCATCCTTCCGAGGTGGGTGAAATGAGGACCCGGATTATTGGGGGCGATATGCTGACTCTGTAAACCGCTTAGAGAGGGCTGAAAGCCCTATGAAGCGGTATATAAGTCTAACTGCTATTGCTATCTATCTATCTATCATCTATCTATCTATCTATCATCTATCTATCTATCTATCTATCTATCTATCTATCAGATTGTTGGGGGCGATATGCTGACTCTGTAAACCGCTTAGAGAGGGCTGAAAGCCCTATGAAGCGGTATATAAGTCTAACTGCTATTGCTATTATAATCTAGATGCTGTTTCAACATTTTTTTTCTAACCACGTATGAATTTTCCTCCGAATTATTCTTTTGCCGTTGCTCTTGGGCACTTCCACCACATGTGATGATATGTGCTTGATATTCCTGCTAGGAATTTAATTGTAGGGTTGTGAGTTTCTCACAAGATGGTTTTTTCTCTATCTAGCTTTTTTGAGGACTTGGAGAAGAGGCACCGGGAGCATGTGGTGATTTCGGACATCAGCGATGTTGTGGAAGCGCACGCCTCCGGAAACTTCAACCCTTACATCATCTACTGCTCCAACGAGGTCTACCAACAGAGGACCCTTCAAAAGCTCTTGTGAGTTTGAGCGGTGACCCCCTTTAAAAAGCGAGGCTATAATTTTATATCCGTTCTCCAAATCCCAATTTTGCAAGAGGGGAAGACCCATTGTGGGGCAGAGATCAAGAGGCACAATTTAATTATTCAGTAATGCTAAAATTTTGGGCACTGGAAACTGTTGTTGTTGTAAAACTATAGCAGTAGACTTATAAACCGCTTCATAGGGCTTTCAGCCCTCTCTAAGCGGTTTACAGAGTCAGCTTATTGCCCCCAACAATCCGGGTCCTCATTTTACCCACCTCGGAAGGATGGAAGGCTGAGTCAACCCTGAGCCGGTGAGATTTGAACCGCTGACCTGCTGATCTAGCAGTAGCCTGCAGTGCTGCATTTAACCACTGCGCCACCTTGGCTCTTGGGAACTGGGAAAGGCATGCAAGATGTGGATCTCCTTTAAAGACAGCTGTTTGTCTGTAATGGTCTAGGGTCTCCTGCTTGAGCAGGGAGTTGGACTAGAAGACCTCCAAGGTCCCTGCCAGCTCTATTCTGATTGATTGATTGATTCATTGATTGATTGAAATGGTCTAGGGCCTCCTGCTTGAGCAGGGGGTTGGACTAGAAGACCTCCAAGACCTCCAGATCTATTCTGATTGACTGATTGATGGATGGATTGAAATGGTTCAGGCTTTCCTGCTTGATCAGGGGGTTGGACTAGAAGACCTCCAAGGTCCCTTCCAGCTCTATTCTGATTGATTGATTGATTGATTGATTGATTGATTGAAATGGTCTAGGGCCTCCTGATTGAGCAGGGGGTTGGACTAGAAGACCTCCAAGGTCCCTTCCAGCTCTATTCTGATTGATTGATTGATTGATTGAAATGGCCTAGGGTCTCCTGCTTGAGCAGGGGGCTGGACTAGAAGACCTCCAAGGTCCCTTCCAGCTCTATTCTGATTGATTGATTGATTGATTGATTGATTGATTGAAAATAGAGGAGGGTGCTGTGGTGGGAGAAGGCTTGAATGGTCCTGAAATGGCTTTCTGGTCAGTAAGGGAACCCAACCCTCTTTCTTCCAATTCTGTTTTTAGGGCTTCGAACGCTGCCTTTAAGGAGACGCTAAAGCAGATTGAACGGAAGCCGGAATGCGGCGGCCTGCCCCTGATTTCCTTCCTCATCCTCCCCATGCAGAGGGTGACACGCCTGCCCCTCCTCATGGATGTGAGTAAAACTGGGGGCTCTTCAGCTGTGCCGCTAGTCCTAGGAAAGGAAGGAAGGAGAGCAGGGACGGAAGGAAAGGAAGCAGGAAGGAAGGGATGCGAATGAGGTAAGGAAGGAAAGAGCAGGAAAAAAGCAGGAAGGAAGGAAGAGATGGGAAGGAAAGAAGGAAGGAAGGAAAGCAGGAAGGGAAGGAAGGACATGAAGGAAGGAAGGAAGGAAGGAAGGAAGGAAGGAAGGAAGGAAGGAAGGAAGGAAGGAAGGAAGGAAAGAGCAGGAAAGAAAGCATGAAGGAAGAGATGGGAAGGAAGGGAAGCAGGAAGGAAGGAATGGGAGGAGGGGAAGGAAGGAAAGAAAGCAGGGAGGAAGGGATGGGAGGAGGGGAAGCAGGAAGGAAGGGATGGGAGGAGGGGAAGGAAGGGAAGGAAAGCAGGAAGGAAGGGAATGGAGGAAGGAAAGAAAGCAAGAAAGCAGGAAGTAAGGGATGGAAGGAAGGAAAGAAAGCAAGAAGGAATGGATGGGAGGAAGGGAAGAGAAGGATGGGAAGGAAGGAAGGAAAGAAAGCAGGGAGGAAGGGATGGGAGGAAGGAAAGCAGGAAGGAAGGGAAGGGAGGAAGGAAAGAAAACAGGAAGGGATGGAAGGAAGGAAAGAAAGCAGGAAGGAATGGATGGGAGGAAGGAAAGCAGGAAGGAAGGGAAGGGAGGAAGGAAAGAAAACAGGAAGGGATGGAAGGAAGGAAAGAAAGCAGGAAGGAAGGGATGGGAGGAAGGAAAGCAGGAAGGAAGGGAAGGGAGGAAGGAAAGAAAACAGGAAGGGATGGAAGGAAGGAAAGAAAGCAGGAAGGAATGGATGGGAGGAAGGGAAGAGAAGGAAGGGAAGGAAAGGAAGGAAGGATGGGAGGAAGGGAAGGAAAGAAAGCAGGAAGGAAGGAAGGGATGGGAGGAGAAGGGAAGGAAGGAAGGAAGGAAGGCTAAAAATCAGGAAAAACACCTTAACAGTGGCAGCTGTGGAGCATTTATGCAAACTTGGGGGTCCCTTAGATGTGCAAACATTTGGGCTGGTTGGGGGGGGGGTCCCTCTGCCAGATGTGTCCTGAAACCCACCGGGACCCACAAAACTCGGCATTGGGAGCCTCTGTAAAATGGGGAGGGGACATTGGACGAACTCCCCTCTTTTTTTAAATTCCATTTTTCAGACCGTTTGCCAGAAAACCCCGAGAAAGACCTCTGCGTACCGAGCGACCACCCAGGCTCTGAAGGCCATCAGCAAGGTAGATTTCCCAACATCTGCAAGAAAGTCAGAATTGGGGTTTGGGGGAAGAAGGGAGAGGGGGGGGGGGAATGGTCGTTTTTGGTGCCTTTTGAAATTTTTCCGCCCCGTTTGAAGGGGGAACAAAAAGGGAATATTTATATATATATTTTCCTCAGCCATCTGGCCTTCAAAATACAGGAAGTCCTCGACTTACGACCACAGCCGTGCTCGCTGAGACCCTTGTGAAGTGATCTCCCCCCCATTCCAACCTCCTTCAACACCGTTGTTAAGCGAATCACCACACTTCTTCAATTAGTCACCTGGTTCTTAAGCAAATCACTGCACTTCTTCAATTAGTCGCATGGTTGTTAAGCGAATCACTGCACTTCTTAAATTAGTCACCTGGTTGTTAAGCGAATCACTGCACTTCTTAAATTAGTCACCTGGTTGTTAAGCGAATCAATGCATTTCTTCAATTAGTCACATGGTTGTTAAGCGAATCACTGCACTTCTTAAATTAGTCACATGGTTGTTAAGCGAATCACTGCACTTCTTAAATTAGTCACCTGGTTGTTAAGTGAATCACTGCACTTCTTAAATTAGTCACCTGGTTCTTAAGCGAATCACTGCACTTCTTAAATTAGTCACCTGGTTGTTAAGTGAATCAATGCACTTCTTAAATTAGTCACCTGGTTCTTAAGCAAATCACTGCACTTCTTAAATTAGTCACCTGGTTGTTAAGTGAATCAATGCACTTCTTCAATTAGTCGCATGGTTCTTAAGCGAATCAATGCACTTCTTAAATTAGTCACCTGGTTGTTAAGTGAATCAATGCACTTCTTAAATTAGTCACCTGGTTCTTAAGCGAATCACTGCACTTCTTAAATTAGTCACCTGGTTGTTAAGTGAATCAATGCACTTCTTCAATTAGTCGCATGGTTCTTAAGCGAATCAATGCACTTCTTAAATTAGTCACCTGGTTGTTAAGAGGATCTGGATTCCTTGTCAACTTTGCCAGTCAGAAGGTCACAAACAAGTGAACCCCCCCCACTCCCCCGGGATCATGCGACGGTCATAAGTATGAAACACGGTCTTCTGTCCCTTTTTTCGGTGTCCCTTGTAACTTCAGTCACTGAACGAATTCTCGTAAAGCGAAGGACTTCCCCGTATTCATCGATTCATGCGTTAACTTTTGAACGGTCGCTAAACGGACCTCGTCCTAAGACGAGGACTTCCCGCATCTTGCCGGTGCTCCATCTGATTGGATGAGAGAGGTGGTCTCTGCCCCATTTCCCCCCCTCCCGGAGGTCCTGGGTCATTTTAAGCGCCTCCTGTTGTTCCGGGGTTCGAGTCCCTCCTTCCCATCCATCCTTCGCCGCTTCCCTTTGTCGTTGAAGCTGGTGAAGATGTGCAACGAAGGAGCTCACACCATGGAAAGGACCGAACAGATGTGGAGTTTGCAGAACCAGCTGGATTTTGGAAAAGTCAAGGTGAGACACACACACCCCTCCCCAGAGGTCCTTAATAGGGAACTATCGTGGCTAAAGCCTGGCTCGCTTCCCAGATCTCACTCACAGCCCGAAAAGAAGCCACGAGGGAGCAGGGCATGGGTTCAAATGGAGGGGAGGGGCTCAAAGGCGTGCCAGATAGCCTCCTCCCGACATTTGAGGGGCTGCCCCAAAGGAGAGGGTCCTATTTACTCTCCAAAGCGCCTTGAGGGCAAGACAAGAAGAAGCAATGGGTGGAAACTAATCCAGGAGAGAAGCAACTTAGAACTGAGGAGGAATTCCCTGACAGTGAGAACAATTAATCAGTGGAACTCCTTGCCTCCAGAAGTGGTGGGTGCTCCATCACTGGAGGCTTTTAAGAAGCAGCTGGACAGCCGTTTGTCTGGAATGTCTAGGGTCTCCTGCTTGAGCAGGGGGCTGGACTAGAGGACCTCCAAGGTCCCTTCCAGCTCTATTCTGATAGATAGTTAGATGATGATAGATAGATAGATAGATAGATAGATAGATAGATAGATAGATAGATAGATAGATGATAGATAGATAGAAAAATAAATAAATAAATAAATAAATGGTGTGGGGTCTCCTGGACTAGAAGACCTCCAAGGTCCCTTCCAGCTCTATTCTGACAGATAGACAGATAGATAGATAGATAGATAGATAGATAGATAGATAGATAGATAGATAGATAGATAGATAGATAGATAGATAGATGATAGAGAGAGAGAGAGAGAGAGAGAGATAGACAGACAGAGACAGATAATGATGATAGATAGATAGATAGATAGATAGATAGATAGATAGATAAATAGATAGATAGATGAGAGAGAGAGAGAGAGAGATAGACAGACAGACAGACAGATAATGATGATAGATAGATAGATAGATAGATAGATAGATAGATAGATAGATGATAGATAGATAGATAGATAGATGATAGATAGATAGAAAAATAAATAAATAAATAAATAAATAAATAAATAAATAAATAAATAATAAATGGTGTGGGGTCTCCTGGACTAGAAGACCTCCAAGGTCCCTTCCAGCTTTCTGACAGATAGATAGATGATAGATAGATAGATAGATAGATAGATAGATAGATAGATAGATAGATAGATAGATAGATAGATGATAGATAGATAGATAATAGATAGATAGATAGATAGAGAGAGAGAGAGAGAGAGAGATAGACAGACAGACAGACAGATAATGATGATAGATAGATAGATAGATAGATAGATAGATAGATAGATAGATAGATAGATAGATGATAGATAGATAGATAGACAGACAGACAGACAGATAATGATGATAGATAGATAGATAGATAGATAGATAGATAGATAGATAGATAGATAGATAGATAGATGATAGATAGATAGATAGACAGACAGACAGACAGATAATGATGATAGATAGATAGATAGATAGATAGATAGATAGATAGATAGATAGATAGATAGATAGATAGATAGATAGATAGATAGAAAGAAAGACAGACAGAAAGACAGAAAGAAAGAAATGTCTAGGGTCTCCTGCTTGAGCAAGGGGTTGGACTAGAAGACCTCCAAGGTCCCCTTCCAGCTGATTCTGTGTTTTATGGTGGACAGACTTGGTGTCCACTTCTGGGCTTCATGGTTGACCTCGTAGCCAAACCAACTTCCTGCCTCTTTCAGAACTTCCCACTGATCTCAGCGTCCCGTTGGCTGTTGAAAAGGGGCGAGGTCTCCCTCCCTCCAACCGAAGACGGCGGGATCTTTCGGAAGGGACTCGGGCGAGGAATCTGTTACCTCTTCGTCTTCAACGACGTCCTGATCATCACCAAGAAGAAAAGGTGAAGGCGGCAACGGAATCCTTGGTTTTATTGGCATTTTTCATGTACTTAAAGAAATTGTGGTGAACGACAAAACTTTCCCCCCCCTCCCTTCAACTCTAAACCAGGATTATTTAAAGTCCTTCTCGGCTGATCAGAGCTTTGGAGGGAGCAAAAAAACCAACCAGAATCAAGCCAGCATTTGGGAATCGGGCACAGTTCAAATCACTCACAGTTTCAAACAAGCCAGCTTTCCTAAAACAAAGCTTTGGTTTCAGATGATGGTTTGTTGCTAAGGTGGGAAGCCTTTTAGCCTCCTCCTGTCCTCAGCCTTGAGGGGTGGGGGTGGGGGGGCAGTTAGAGCATTGCAGTAAATCTTCGTGGTTGCAAATAAACCATGGTTTTCTCCTGGCGTGGTCTGTGGCCTCGAGGGAGCTGAAATACGAAACGGCGTAAATATTATTCTGTTTGTTTGCACATTGTTCTGCTTTCTCCATGCATATCATTCTTCGCTCAGCTTTCTCCACCCACTGCTGCGTGGACTTCATTTCCCAGAATGCCCCGCGTGGGAAACTCCCAGAATCCCTCCCTCTCCCCTTGGAAAGAAAAGCTTTGCAATCCTTTTCTCGCATCCGTCATTTCCCTTTTTTTAATTTCCTCTTCCGGGTCAGCGAGGAGAGCTACTCCGTCTTGACCTACTCCATGTTGGAGCACCTCTCGGTCGAGAAAATCGACACCCCGGACAGTCCCACCGGCCTCGGACGTGGCGGGCACCTCTTCCGTCTCGCTTTGCGAAAGGACGGCGAAGGCAAGCCGGAGGAAGTCGTCCTGGCTGCAGAATCGCGGTGAGTATTTTCCCGAGCGAGAAAAGAGTCGGCAACTGACCGGGGCCGAAACAGTTCTCCGCCTGCTTGACGAAACGGCCTCTTTCCCCCCCCCCCCTCTCTTGCACTGCCAATGGGGAACGTGTCTTTTTTTCAATGGCAGAGATAACGGGGTGTCCCGTCGGGAGCCCGAAACAATTCTCCTCTTTCGAGAACGAGAGGGAGACCTTGGGTTCGAATCAGGTCACTTGGGAAACGGACTCAAAGGGGAAATTGAGGCGGCTTACTCGTCATGAACAGATTTTTTCCCCCCGTCATTTAATGACTCCATAATCTCCCGTGGGGTGGAGTTAGAGCAACTGAATGGAGCTGTGTGTTTAGTGGCCCGATGCCCTTCCTGTCACCAGAACGGAGTCACCCGAGTCACCCATGGCCCAGACAGAACCGAAAACCTTTCCCTCCTTCTTCAGGGCTTCCCATCTTAAACCTGGTTTATTTGGGGCCCTGGATGGCCAAGACGAAGCAAGGATCAGCCCATTAAACCGAGATTGGCTCGGCTTTTCGTTTTGACCCCATAACGGAGAGATTCTCCTTGCCTTTCCAAGCTGCCCCATCCTTGACTGAACTCGGGAAAGCTAAGCCTGGTGTTCTACACGAATAGGAGACCACTAAGAGATCCCAGAGCAGAGGAGGAAGTTGAAATCCGAACCCAAATTTGTGATACCCCCTTAAAGGAGGATGTTATTCTGAATTGGGATGGGGTGGGGGGGAAGAAAGAGAGGGACGTGGTCCAGATTTCTCTTCCCCCCCCCCCCCCCGAATCTGGATCCAAATTGCAGAACCATGATTAAATGCAGGGTTTTGGGGGTTGAATTTTATTCGGACCCGCTCACAAACCCACTCTTTGCTCCGTGCAGAAGTGACAGGGCCCGCTGGATCAGCGCATTAATGCACCGAGAAGAAAAAGAAACCAGCACAGCAGAAAAAGGAGGTAAGAAAAAAAACGAACAAACCAATTGTTATTCCGCCAGGCCCAGCCGGAAAAAAAACCCCGATCCATTTGCAAAATAAAACACAGATATTTGGCTCCTCCTAATCCATGCGTTCCGAGCAACTATGCGCTTTTAACCTACATCCGGCCTCGCCCGTCGCACTGTGTTGAAACCACAGCTTTGGGGGAAACTGACCGAAACCAAACAAGCCATGAATGGTGGCTTGCGGACTCCCAAGAGCCGAAAATGCACATTTGCAGTGATTTTGGGGGCAAAGGGAACACAATTCCCCCTTCCACCCACCCCCGTCTCTGTTGACGCTAAGATCCTTTTTAAGGGCAGGAGATTTACTCTTCTGGGGCACCAGATGTGCATTTGCAGCTGTTTTTGGTCTCTCTCTCCCTCCGTTGCTTCGTCCAAATGAGAAGTCGGCAAAGAATTTGGAAAGCGGCTCCGAAGAATTTTGTGTTTGCAAAAAAATAAATAAAAAAAATTGGCCCATGTGGGAGAGAGACTTCCGGCCCAGGGATCCATCCGTTCTCTGCGGGATGAAACGGGGAGTGTGAGAAGGATTGTGTTGTTTTGGGATGTTCAGAAAATGTTCCTGACCTTTTGTTCTCAGGATTTAAATAGAGGAATGTGTGTGTGAGAGAGAGAGAGACGGAGAAGGCCCTCTTGTCTTCTCCATCGCAGAAAAATAGGCTCCGTGCTCCTTCTGCTGGTCACTCATTGCATTTTTTATTATATGTATATAATATGAATGAAAATTAATGAAAATTAATGTAAAATCTATAACTCCTTAGCATTAGAGCGTGTTATTATAAGGCAAGTGGCAGTTGGAACAGAATTCCTTTCAGGTGGGGAGGGGGAGTAGACCGTCTACCTTCTTAGCATCTGAGAGTGTTAATATAAGGCAGCTGGCAGTTGGAACAGAGTCATTTTCAGGTGGGGAAGGGGAGTAGAATGTCTAAACTCCCAGCCCCCAGGCTGGATGAGACGTGCGCTGGCCACGCCCATATAAGGCAACTGGCAGTTTGAACAGAGTTCAGGTGGGGAGGGGGAGTAGACTGTCTAGGTCTTTAGCATCAGAGCATGCTAATATAAGGCAGCTGGAAGTTAGAACAGAGTTCTTTTTAGGTGGGGAGGGGGAGTAGACTGTCTAACTCCTTAGGATCAGTGCGTGTTATTATAAGGCAACTGGCAGTTTGAGCAGAGTTCTTTTCAGGTGGGGAGGGGGAGTAGAACATCTAGCTCCTTAGGATCAGAGCATGTTATTATAAGGCAACTGGCAGTTGGAACAGAGTTCCTTTCATGTGGGGAGAGGGAGTAGAACGTCTAGCTCCTTAGCAGAGACGTGTGTTAATATAATACTGTATAAGAAATACTGATGATCTGATGGTCATTCCGCTCTTCCTTTCAGAGTCTTCGGCATACATTTTTTTAAAAATCGCTATTATATTGTCTAGCATTAGGCAACGCTCAAGTGTGTTTTCTCTCTTTTTTCCCCAGCACTCCAACAGGTAGAGCTCACCAGAGCCTATTTGGCTAAGCAGTCGGACGAGATTTCACTCCAGCAGTCCGACGTCGTCCTTATCCTGAATCAGGAAGAGGGTGAGTGGCTTCAGAAAGACCCCAGTGATGCGGGGCGAAATCAATTCATTAATTCTTCTTGTTTTAAAAAACCCAGAATAATATTTTTTTTTATCCGCTAACGCAACGAAGGCAGGTCGCGGCCGACTTCCTGTTCTAAAATTCGCATTTAAAAGACGATTTGAATGCATCAACTCCCAGAATCCCCCAGCCAGCGAGGTTGGACTTTCAGCCCCCCACCTGAGGAATTCTGGGAATTGAAGTCCACACTTCTTAAGACTTGCCAAGGGTGAGTAAAAACTAGATTGGAGGATTGTAGTGGCGTCCTTTGCCTCCTCCAAACCAGGATTTAAATGGCTTGCTTGTACCTAGTCACACCCCGTGACCCGACAAAAGCGCGAACGTCAAAAGCGTGCCGACAAAACCGCGGTGCTCAAACCGCGATGTCAAAAGCGCGCCGACAACAGCACGCTGACAGAAGCGCGATTTAAGTTAAGGTAAAGTTTAGGGTTAGGTTTAGGGTTAGGGTTAGGTTTAGGGTTAGGTTTAGGTTAGGTTTAGGGTTAGGTTTAGGGTTAGGTTTAGGGTTATTTTTAGGGTTAGGTTACAGCGCGCTTCTGTCGGCGCGCTGTTGTCGGCGTGCTTCAGCGCTCATTCGTCGGCGCGGTTTAATCAGGCGCGCTTTTGTCGTTCGCGCATTTGTGGTGGAACCATCACACCCTTCAGCGAAAATTCAGGTTGTTGTTGTTTTTTAACCTATTAATTGGAGATTCTCAGTCATATCCAAGTCATGGTTGTCCCAAAGGTGCTTTTTATTTTTAAAAAAAGAGGCAACTGGACTTTCTTGTTTTTCTTCGAAGAAGTTTCACTTCTCATCCCAAAAAGCTTCTTCAGCTCAGAGCTCAAAGAACAACATTGAAGAAGCTTCTTGGGATGAGAAATGAAACCTATTCACAGAAAAACAAAAGAATTGAAGAAGCTTCTTGGGATGAGAAGCGAAACCTCTTCAAAGAAAAACAAAAGAATTGAAGAAGCTTCTTGGGATGAGAGGTGAAACTTCTTCAAAGAAAAACGAAAGAATTGAAGAAGCTTCTTAAGATGAGAAGCGAAACCTCTTCGAAGAAAAACAAGAATTGAAGAAGCTTCTTGGGATGAGAAGCGAAACCTCTTCACAGAAAAACAAAAGAATTGAAGAAGCTTCTTGGGATGAGAAGTGAAACCTCTTCAAAGAAAAACAAAAGAATTGAAGAAGCTTCTTGGGATGAGAAGCGAAACCTCTTCAAAGAAAAACAAAAGAATTGAAGAAGCTTCTTGGGATGAGAAGCGAAACCTCTTCGAAGAAAAACAAAAGAATTGAAGAAGCTTCTCGGGATGAGAAGCGAAACCTCTTCAAAGAAAAACAAAAGAATTGAAGAAGCTTCTTGGGATGAGAAGCGAAACCTCTTCAGAGAAAAACAAAAGAATTGAAGAAGCTTCTTGGGATGAGAAATGAAACCTCTTCACAGAAAAACAAAAGAATTGAAGAAGCTTCTTGGGATGAGAAGCGAAACCTCTTCACAGAAAAACAAAAGAATTGAAGAAGCTTCTTGGGATGAGAAGCGAAACCTCTTCACAGAAAAACAAAAGAATTGAAGAAGCTTCTTGGGATGAGAAGCGAAACCTCTTCGAAGAAAAACAAAAGAATTGAAGAAGCTTCTCGGGATGAGAAGCGAAACCTCTTCAAAGAAAAACAAAAGAATTGAAGAAGCTTCTTGGGATGAGAAGCGAAACCTCTTCACAGAAAAACAAAAGAATTGAAGAAGCTTCTTGGGATGAGAAGCGAAACCTCTTCAAAGAAAAACAAAAGAATTGAAGAAGCTTCTTGGGATGAGAAGCGAAACCTCTTCAAAGAAAAACAAAAGAATTGAAGAAGCTTCTTGGGATGAGAAATGAAACCTCTTCACAGAAAAACAAAAGAATTGAAGAAGCTTCTTGGGATGAGAAGCGAAACCTCTTCGAAGAAAAACAAAAGAATTGAAGAAGCTTCTTGGGATGAGAAGCGAAACCTCTTCAAAGAAAAACAAAAGAATTGAAGAAGCTTCTCGGGATGTCAAGCGAAACCTCTTCGAAGAAAAACAAGAAAATCCAGTTGCCTCTATTTTTGTTTTAAAGCCCCTTTGGATGATCTCTCAGTCCCTTCTCCATCTTCTTCCAGGCTGGTATTTGGGGGAGCGCCTGCGGGACGGAGAGAAAGGCTGGTTCCCGCAAGGCTGCGCCCAGGAAATCACCAACCGCAACGCCGTCGAACTCAACGTCCAGCGCCTGGAACGGTTGCGCATCGAGACCGACGTGTGATGGCGGAATGGGTCCCGTCTCCACCCGCTCGGAGGCCAGAGCACCGGAAGGTACTGTTCAGGGCCAGGGAGTTGCCAATCCGGATACCCGGCCGTATCCTGGACCAAACAAAGAATCTGGTGTTTTGGGTTGTTTTTTTTTAATAAATTGGATCGTAGAAAAAACACTGCCTAAAATCCAGCTGGATTGAAAAGCTGAAAAGGATTCTGAGCGAGGCTTTCTGAGAGCCGGAAGCCAACTCCTGGTGCCAACAGAAACCCCTTTTATTAATTTCCTGTGAATTCTGCTCCTTCACATCCAGCAAAGTCTTTCGAGGGAGGATTTACGGTCACAGACCTTATCTGGCTTGGAGAGCTGCCAGGCTGATCTCTGCAGGAGTCTCGGAGAGTCACGAACCAATGAAGTGAACTAATGGTCTCCTGCAAACTCCACTCCCCTTTCGCTCCTCTTTTATTTCCCTTGGGAGGGGCCATTCACCGTCCATCTGTGGCCTTACTCCCAAGCCG
The DNA here is from genome assembly GCF_051295495.1 of Thamnophis sirtalis. Lineage (NCBI taxonomy): Eukaryota > Metazoa > Chordata > Lepidosauria > Squamata > Natricidae > Thamnophis > Thamnophis sirtalis. The sequence continues at coordinate 45,386,796 of NW_028261395.1, forward strand.
GCCCTGATTTCTGAGCTGTTCCCTTCATCTGGCAACTCTGCGCATGCGCACACTGGGAACAGGCTCCAGATGTTCTTCTGCCTCACTGATGTCCGACTCCGAAGGCGGCTGATAACTGTCAGACGGCCCTGGCCCCCTCTCTGCCTCCGACACAGAGCCCTCATCCGAGCCGTCCCCAGACTCCAGGACTGGCCCATCTTCCTCCCCAATCCTCCTCACTTTCCGACTCTGCTGCCAGCTTCGTTGACCGCTGGCGGGCCACAACATAAAGAGGTCAGCAACTGGTAGCCCTTGGATTTAATCCTACCCTTTTTATGGATTTCTTTTTTTAAAAAAACCCATGGAACAGAATAATTTTTACGACGGATTTTTAAGACTGGTGATGTCTTCATCTGCCCCCTTTCCTCCCCACCTCCCTAATTCCTCAGGGGTCCCTTTAATTGATATTCCCAAACCGCCCTCCGTTCTAACAGCCTCGGTGTTTACTCTTGTACATAATTCTCCTTTTTTCCCCCCCGTCGGTAAACGGTTCAATGACTCCAAACGTATCCCACTCTCTCTGAATGATTTCTCTTCCCCTTTCTGCTCCGATTCTATGAACCGTCAAGTGAGTTGTGTTGTTATTTTTCCTACGTATTCCTTGAATAAAACAAGCGGAGATTTGCGTCTTTTTTCCACGTAGTACGGCTCTTAATCTCAAATTACCAGCTGGAGCAACGGCTTTTGGTGAAAGTTTGCCCAACGAAAGGAGTTGTTTTAGGTGGACGCCGAAATAATATTTTTTGGGGTGTTCTGGGACTTTAGGGTGTTTGAGAGTCTCCCAGAATTCTCAGACTGACGAATTCACGAGAGGAAATTGGGGTTGGACTAGAAGACCTCCAAGGTCCCTTCCGACTCTGTATATACCTATAAAGAAAATCGGAGCGAAAAGAATTTAGGGCCTCGTTAAAAGTGCTAAAACCATTACCGATAGTCCTAGATTTTCCTGCCGTTCGTTCAGCGACGATTCAAAGTTACAACAGCACAGATAAAACTTTGCCAATTTTTTTTCAACGGAGGATTTCTGAATTCAACGTAGCAAAAAGGGATCGTTAGAAGCAGACAAGACGGCTCGGTTCAGATTTACAATACCGTAGCCGAGTTGGAAGGGACCTTGGAGGTCTTCTAGTCCAACCCCCTGCCTAGACAGGAAACCTTACATCGTTTCAGACAAATGGCTATCCAACATCTTCTTAAAGACTTCCAGCGTTGGGGCATTCACAACTTCTGGAGGCAACTTCTGTTTGACTGATTAATTGTTCTCACTGTCAGGAAATTTCTCCTTAGTTCTAAGTTGCTTCTCTCCTTGATTAGTTTCCACCCATTGCTTCTTGTTCTACCCTCAGGTGCCTTGGGGAATAGTTTGATTCCCTCTTCTTTGGGGCAGCCCCTGAGATATTGGAAGACTGCTATCATGTCTCCCCTGGTCCTTCTTTTCATTCAACTAGACATACCCAGTTCCTGCAACTGTTCCTCATATGTTTTAGCCTCCAGTCCCCTCATCCTCTTTGTTGCTCTTCTCTGCACTCTTTCTAGAGTCTCCACATCTTTTCTACATTGCGGTGACCAAAACTGGATGCAAATATTCCAAGTGTGGCCTTATTACCAAGGCCTTATAAAGTGGTATCACCACTTCACGTGATCTTGATTCTCTCCCTCTGTTGATGCAGCCTAGAACTGTGTTGGCTTTTTTGGCAGCTGCTGCACACAGCTGGCTCCTATTTAAACAGTTCTCCACTAGGACTCCAAGATCCCTCTCACAGTTACTACTAGTGAGCAAGGTACCACCTATACTGTAGCTGTGCATTTCGTTTTCCTTGCCTAAATGTAGAACCTGACTCTTTTCACATTTGTTCTGGCAGATTTTTTTTTTTTAAAAAAGCAATTAACAAGGGACTAACCTGAATTTTTATTTTTTTTTATTAGCAAAACGATCAGTAAACTTTCCAATGTATTCAAAGAGTTCCTAACCAGAGGTGGTATTCGGTAGATTTGGACCGGTTCGCTTTGAACTTCCTAAATCTTTTGCCTTGTAAACTTTTAAAATGATAATAATCACTTTCTCCAGAATTTTCCTAGTAATCTGCGGACCCACAAATTTAAAAATAAGATTAAAAAAAAAATTAGCAGCCATATCAAGGATGAATCAACTGCAAATGTTGCCCCTTTGGATTTTACTTCATTTTATTTATTTATTTATTTATTTTTAAAAAGGAACCACAAAGTTCTTAGCTTCAGTTTCGAACATAAATATTACGGTAATGTAAGAAAATCATAATTCTTTTTGGATACAAGGCAGGATATAGTACTTAGCCCTTTTTCTACAACGAGCCGTTTGTAGGGGGAGAGAGAGAGAGAATCACAAAAGGGGAAGAAATTGGGTTTATTTTGCACTCCGTCTGCAAAAAATAAAAATAACACCAGGCATTACATGCCCCCCAAAATTGTCCGAAAAGTTTGTTCCAAATTAACATATATATTTTCTTCCTCGCAAAAGTTGTCAAAAAGTTTGATTTTTCTCCCAAGGCCCGTGATGAGTTCAGTTCGATTTCTTCCCATCAAGATCTTCCCAAACCGAATAAAATAAAGAATTCATGCCGTTGCAGGCGTGGGACCTCCCGGAGGTCATCTAGTCCACACACCCCCACCAAGTTCAGGATTCTTGAATCACTTTTTTAACGGGTTTCCTCCCCCCCCCACGCGAGAGGAGCTTGTTTTCCTTTTAATGTTATTTCTTGGGGTGCGTATTTTGGATGTCTCTCTCTCAGCCCCTACATTTGGGAGGGGGGGATATCCCCCCCTACCCACCCTCTTAAATCTTTTTTGGGGGGGGAGTGGAGAAACGGAGTCTTAAAAGCAACAATTCAGGCAATTTAGGATGGGCCTGAATTTTCGAATTCATTTCCACCGCACCCAAAATCTTGCATTTCTTAAAAGAGCACGCGACGTTCACATTGGCAGGGGGGGGGAAATCCCTCCAAACCACAAATGTGAGCTAGATGTTGGCTAAATTTCATAGCGTCCTTGTAACCACCTCTGGAGCAAATATCTATAGTTTCGTCAAATCTGGAAGGGAAACAAAACAAAAAAAAGAGCAATTAAACATTGTCCCAGGCGTGATCCATAAACCAGCAATCATTCCTTTGGAAATCTCTAAGTTTCGATTTGCAAGCCTTCCCCGCACGTAGAAAGTTAGATTCTCAGGGAGAGGGTGGGTGGGCAAATCCCCCCCCCCTTTTGTTTCATGAGCCTCACGAATTGTGGAAAAAAAACTTCTGGATTTTGAAATGGTCCGCAAAATTTAAAAGTACATTTCTGTGTGCAAGAAAGAGAGAGAAGGTTGAAAAGGCAGGCTAAAAAATTAAATTTCTACTTAATCAATTTTATTTCTAAATAATCCATCCATTCTCTAGCACAGAGAGCTATATACCTCCTGCCTTTTTTAAAAACACTTTAATTGATGCAAAGCTCTACATCTGTTTGAGTTACTCTACCCCCACCACCATCAAATACTAGGGATACAGTGGCACAGGGGCTAAGACGCTGAGCTTGTTGATTAGAAAGGCCGGCTGTTCGGCGGTTCGAATCCCTAGCGCTGCGTAACAGAGTGAGCTCCCGTGACTTGTCCCAGCTTCTGCCAACCTAGCAGTTCGAAAGGACGTCAAAAATGCAAGGAGAAAAATAGGAACCACTAATTTTGGTGGGAAGGGAACAGCGTTCCGTGCGCCTTCGGGAGTTGAGTCATGCCGGCCACATGACCACGGAGACGTCTTCGGACAGCGCTGGCTCTTCGGCTTTGAAACAGAGAGGAGCAGCGCTCCCCAGAGCACATATGTGCAAGCTTTACCATTTTACCTTAAATCCCACCCACCCACCCCCCAATAATTGTACGAAGACTTGGAAATCACTCACTCTGTCTAGCTTCTTGCCTTGAGCTGGCTGTCAGTTGAGGGGGGCCTCCTTTGAAAAGAAGAAAAAAAAAGATTAAATTTCCAGCATGGATAAAAACCACGCCACTCGCTCGGCTGTTTCTCGCAGCAGTAAAGCTGCTGGGAGGGATGGGAGACCACCAGGAAATGCCAAGGAGGTCAGCTAGAACGGGAACTTGAAATAAAGAAGGTTTTCTGCAGAAAAGCAGGATAGTGTGCAACTTCCTGATTTATTTGGCACAAGACAGTGAGCGTCTTTTTGATAAGATAAAGGCAAAAGTTCCCCTTGCATATATGTGGTAATTGTTCCTGACTCTAGGGGGCGGTGCTCATCTCCGTTTCAAAGCCAAAGAGCTGCCCGAAGACGTCTCCGTGGTCGTGTTGCCCGCATGACTCAACGCTGAAGGCGCACGGAATGCTGTTCCCTTCCCACCAAAGGTGGTTCCTATTTTTCTACTTGCATTTTTGACGTGTTTTTAGCTTGGCAGAAACTGGGGCAAGTAACAGGAGCTCACTCCATTACGTGGCGCTAGGGATTCGAACCGCCCACCTTTCTGATCGACAAGCTCAGCGTCTTAGCCACTGAGCCACTGTGTCCCTTCGTCTTTTGGATAGAAATGTGTAAAAAATAACCACCATTAAATCAATTCGTTTATTTAGCGTAGGGTGAGAACACGGCGGAAGAGACGTAAGCATGTCAACGAAAGGAATTAAAAACAGTTTAATCCAACCCTCCAGTGCATAGAAATAACACCTCAAGAGATCCTAAGTGGCCAGTTCTGCATTTAATACCCCGGAAAGGGCATTTTATCACACATCGGCTCCCTGAACCGAGAAAGCTAGCTTTTCAGGGGAGAGAGTTTGAGATTTGTCTTTCTGGTTCTTGCAACCCGCTCGTCCGTCAGCCCGGCCTACCTTCTCGACACGTCGTTCCTACGTATCCGTGAAGACACACGCAGTGTCCGTTCTTTGCGTCACAAAAGGCGTTGGCCGCGGAACATTTACAAGTCAGAGAACAATCCGGACCGAATTTTCCAAGCGGACAATCTGGATTTAGCAGGAGGCATGGAAAGGGAAGGGTTAAATTCGTGTGCAAACCTGCCATTGGCCCATTTTCCCAATCTCTGATGTTAGAACTTGCAGAACGGATCCCCTTAATCCAGCTGGCTGGACTTCTAAAAGGGATCCCTTAGAGGGCATTTAGTCTGTCCTCTATTTTTAGACATTTTTTTCTGATAGATAAACGCAGGTTTTTTTTTAAAGTATGTTAAACCTCAACAGCATCACAAGATGCTGTAGAATAATACAATAAGTTGCAGATCTTCCCATTTATCCCAAGCCTTTTGTGATGTCTATCGGAGGAATTGCTCTGGGCTCCTTGGCAAATCTGCAGAAAACTTTACTTTGGGAAATCTGTATTTTTTTTCCCCTCTAGCCTCTTGCTAAGCCAAAGTGAACAGAATAGAAAGAACAGAATAGAATAGAATGAAAAGTGAGAATAGATTGGAATGGAATGAATAATAAAATATACAAATAGAGTAGAATAAGAAATAGAATAGAATAGAATAGAACAGAATAAGGAATAGAATGGAATAGAATAGAATAAGAAATAGAATAGAATAGAATAAGAAATAGAATAGAATAAGGAATAGAATGGAGTAAGGAATAAAATAGAATAAGAAATAGAATAGAATAACAAATAGAATAGAGTAGAATAAGGAATAGAATAGGAAGAGAATAAAATAGAAATGAATAGAATAGAAATAAATAGAATAGAATAGAACAAGAAATATAATGAAATAGAATAGAATAAGGAATAGAATAGAGTAGAATAAGGAAGAGAATAAGAAGAGAAGAGAGAATAGAATAGAAATAAATAGAATAGAATAAGAAATATAATGAAATAGAATAAAATAAGGAATAGAATATGAGTAGAATAAGGAGAAGAATAGAACGAGAAGAGAAGAGAGAATAGAAATGAATAGAATAGAGAATGAAAGAGAATAGAAAAAGAAATAGAACAGAATAGAAATAAATAGAATAGAATAGAATCTGGAAGGCACCTTGGAGGTCTTCTAGTCTGACCCCCTGCTCAAGCAGGAGGGGCCTACACCATTTCAGGCAGGTGCCTGTTCAGTCTTTTCTGTAAAACCTTCCTGTGATGAAGCACCCACGATTTCTGGTGGCAAGCCGTTCCACTGGTTAATTGTTCTCATTGCATTTCCCCCCCTCCCCCACAATCCAATTGCAATTGTTCTCCACTGATCCATTTGCACACTCACCAAGGTCACACCTGGCTCCCGTTTTCCCCGGAGGGCAGAGACAACGGCCGGTGGAGGGCTCGCACGGGGCTTCTCCTTCGCAATCACACGCCCGTTGGCATTTTTCTCCGTATCTCCCTGCCTCGCAGCCTGTAACCGAAAAGGCCGTGCCGTTTTTTTCCCTGAACTTTTTAAATTCTTGCTGCTCGTATGTGAAATGACTGCATCCCCATTTCCGTACAAAAGTCAGCGTAGAATTGGAATTAAAGCACCCAAACGCCATATTGCGGGGGAAAGGAAGAATAAAGCAGAAAGAAAGAAAGAAAGAAAGAAAGAAAGAAAGAAAGAAAGAAAGAAAGAAAGAAAGAAAGAAAGAAAGAAAGAAAGAAAGAGAAAGAAAGAAGAAAGAAAGAAAGAAAGAAAGAAAGAAAGAAAGAAAGGTTTAGGTTTTAGGTTTAGGTTTTATTAGCATTTGTAGGCCGCCCTTTTCCCTGAGGGGACTCAGGGCGGCTCACAGAAAACCAGGGGGAAGGGAATACAACATTAAGATAACAACGTATAATAAAATAGTAAGCAACATCCATTCATCATTCGGGCGGGGTAGCGATTCTTATCCCCAGGCCTGACGGGCGAGCCAGTTCTTCAAGGCAGTGCGGAAGGCCTGGACGGTGGAGAGGGTACGAATCTCCACGGGGAGCTCGTTCCAAAGGGTCGGGGCTACTGCTGAGAAGGCCCTCCTCCTTGTAGTTGCCAGCCGACACTGGCTGGCCGATGGAATGCGGAGGAGGCCTAGTCTATGGGATCTTATTGGTCGTAGGGAGGTAATTGGCAGAAGGCGGTCTCTCAAGTATCCAGATCCACTGCCATGTAGGGCTTTATGGGTGAGTAATAGCACCTTGAAGCGCATCCGGAGATCGACAGGTAGCCAGCGCAGCTCGCGGAGGATAGGTGTTATGCAGGTGAATCGGGGTGCACCCGCAATCACTCACGCGGCTGCGTTCTGCACTAGCTGAAGTCGCCGGATGCTCCTCAAGGGCAGCCCCATGTAGAGCACATTGCAGTATTCCAGCCTAGAGATCACAAGGGCCCGAGTGACTGTTGTGAGGGCCTCCCGGTTCAGGTAGGGTCGCAACTGGCGCACCAGGCGTACCTGGGCGAATGCCCCCCTGGTCACAGCCGTTAAATGGTGGTCGAATGACAGCTGTGGATCCAGGAGGACTCCCAAGTTGCGGACCCTCTCTGAGGGGTGTAGAATTTGACCCCCCAGCCTGAGTGTTGGAATATTGGCCAAATCTTTGGGAGGGAAACACAACAGCCACTCGGTCTTTTCTGGGTTGAGCACAAGCTTGTTAACCCTCATCCAGTCCATAACGGCTTCAAGACCCCGGCCCATCACGTCAACCGCTTCATTGATTTGGCACGGGGCGGACAGATACAGTTGAGTATCGTCCGCATATTGATGGTATCTGATCCCGTGCCTACGGATGATCTCTCCCAGCGGTTTCATGTAGATGTTAAATAGTAGGGGGGATAAGACCGAACCCTGCGGCACCCCATAATTTAGGGGCCTTGGGGACGATCTCTCCCCACCCACTAACACCGACTGCGACCTGTCCGAGAGGTAGGAGGAGAACCACCGTAGCACGGTGCCTCCCACTCCCACCTCCCGCAGTCGTCGCAGAAGGATACCATGGTCGATGGTATCGAAAGCCGCTGAGAGGTCAAGAAGGACCAGGATGGAGGAATGTCCTTCATCTCTGGCTCTCCAAAGATCATCCATCAATGCGACCAAAGCGGTTTCTGTGCTGTAACCGGGTCTGAAGCCTGACTGGAAGGGGTCTAGATAGTTTGCTTCCTCCAAGGACCGTTGGAGCTGGAAGGCCACCACCTTCTCAACAACCTTCCCCAGAAAGGGAAGGTTGGAGACCGGACGATAACTGTTGAGGACAGCTGGATCCAAGGATGGTTTCTTCAGGAGGGGTCTCACCACCGCCGCTTTCAGTGCGGCGGGGAAGTTCCCCTCCCGAAGGGAGGCGGTTACAACCGCCTGGATCCAGCCTCGTGTCACCTCACTGCAGTTAACAACCAGCCAAAGAAAGAAAGAAAGAAAGAAAGAAAGAAGAAAGAAAGAAAGAAAGAAAGAAGAAAGAAAGAAAAAGAAAGAAAGAAAGAAAGAAAGAAAGAAAGAAAGAAAGAAAGAAAGAAAGAAGAAAGAAAGAATACAGAATAGCAGAGTTGGAAGGGGCCTTGGAGGTCAGTTAGTCCAACCCCCTGCCTAGGCAGGAAACCCTATACCGTTTCAGACAAATGATTGTCCAACCACTTCTTAAAAACTTCCAGTGTTGGAGCACTCACAACTTTTGAAAAAAATACAAAATGCTAAACCGCTAAACCAACATTCGTTTTCCCCTCCTGATTGCCCCAAAAAAAGACGCAGCACAAAAGGAAGAAGGCGCGCAGCAGGAAGGGGGAAAAAACACGAATAAAGTTACTCGTTTTAAGCGTTGAAAAGGAGTGCATAACCCTGATTTAAGCATCACATCTTCGCTAACTTCGGGGAATCGGCCAAGACGCGGGAATTCGACGAACCTTTTTCGCAGTAGCGGCCGACAAAACCCGGCCGACAAAGACACTCCCCGGATCCCGGATCGCACGAGGCCCCGTTTTGGCAGCTGCATCGCTCCCGACAGGCGATCCCGTGGAATCCAGCTGGGCAGGCTGAAAGGGGGAAAATCAAAAGGAAAAAAAAAAAGAATATGTAAAAAAGAAACACCTAAGACAATCCACGGACAAAATCGTTGCGGGCTTACCGTGTTCACATTGATTCCCGTACCGGCCTTTCCCGCACCGACAGATCCCCGTGGCCGGATCACAAATCCCGTTGCTTTGGCAAGTGCAGTTCAGCTGACAGTTGGACCCATATTTCCCCGGAGGGCATCCTGGGGGGAGAATTCCCCTTTATATTACATATTTGAAGGTGTTTTGAGCAAGGCTTCCCGAGAGCTGGAAGCAAACTCCTCGTCCCGACAAAAATCCCTTTTATTAATTGACTGTGAATTCTGCTCCTTCACATCCAGCAAAGTCTTTCAAGGGAGGATTTACGGTCACAGACCTTATCTGGCTTGGAGAGCTGCCAGGCCGATATCTGCAAAACTCGGCCAGGAGCTTCGGAGAATCACAAACCAATTAAACGAACTAATGGTCTCCTGCAAACTCCACTCCCCAGGCGCTCCTCTTTTATCCCCTCTGGGAGGGGCCATTCACCGTCCATCTGTGGCCTTCCTCCCAAGTCGACCCCTGTTCTTTAGGTCTCCCCTTCGTCTGGCAACTCTGCGCATGCACACACTGGGAACAGGCTCCAGCTGTACTTCTGCCTCACTGATGTCTGACTCCGAAGGCAGCTGATAACTGGCATACGGCTCTGGCCCCCTCTCTGCCTCCGACACAGAGCCCTCCTCAGAGCCTTCCCCAGACCCCAGGACTGGCCCATCTTCCTCCCCAACCTCCTCACTCTCCGAATCTACTACCAGCTCCGCTTTGGAGCCCCCCCCTTCCCAATTTTGGAATTCTGGGAGTTGAAATCCACCCGTCTTAAAGTTGCCAAAGTTGGAAGAATGCTGGTTTAAGCAAGGATGCGGATTTTGAAATAATAGAAAAAAAACGGAAACCGCTCGGGTTTATATTACCTTGTCTGTCAGGAATGAAGTATGAAACAAGTTTGGAGAGCAAACCACTGCCAAAAAGGAAATGGGTTGGCCAGCGGAACTCCAGGAGACAGGAATCCACACAGATGTGAACCAGGATTCATCCGATTCATCTTAGAGGCAGGGGGGAAAAAAAATCACCTTTTTCACACCAGATCCCGGTCCATCCGAGCCCACAGAGGCAGGCTCCATCTTCTGGCAGACACAGGGCGCCATTTTGACAGGGGCACACCTGGCTACAGTTGAACCCGTAACGATTGGCCGGGCAGTCTGTTGGAGAAGCAAAAGCGGGAGATGCTGAACCCCCCCACAACTGTGGGTCGGATGCGGCTCCCGGTGGAACGCAAACACCCCCAAAAACATCGAAGGAAGCCCCCGCTGAATGCATCATGCACCAGAATCCTTTGCTTGGGAGGGACCCCCTGAGGTCATCTAGTCTAACCCGCGTGCAGGATGCTCCGTTGTTAGAAACTGAACAAAATGGGGCACGGCTGGAATGAACCAGCCTCGAGTGGTTTGTTTGTGTATCTGTGTGATAGATAGATAGATAGATAGATAGATAGATAGATAGATAGATAGATAGATAGATAGATAGATAGATAGATGATAGATAGATAGATAGATAGATAGATAGATGATAGATAGATAGATGATAGATAGATAGATGATAGATAGATAGATAGATAGATAGATAGATAGATAGATAGATAGATAGATAGATAGATAAATAGATAGATAAATAGAGAGAGAAATAGTGAGAGAGAGATAAGAGATATAGATTAGAAATAGAGAGAGAAATAGAGATAGACAGATAAGAGATAGATGATAGATAGATAGATAGATAGATAGATAGATAGATAGATAGATAGATAGATAGATAGATGATAGATATAGAAATAGAAATAGCAAGATAGAGAGATAAATAGAGATAAGAGATAGAGATTAAAGAGAGACAGAAATAGAGATAGATAGATAAGAGAGAGATTAGATAGATAGATGATGATAGATAGATAGATAGATAGATAGATAGATAGAGAAATAAAGAGAGAAATAGTGAGATAGAGAGAAATAGCAAGATAGAGAGATAAATAGATATAGATAAGAGATATAGATTAGATAGAGAAATAGAGAGATGGATAAGGGATATAGATTAGATAGAGAGAAATAGAGATAAGAGATAGAATAGATAGATAGATATATAGATAGATAGATAGATAGATAGATAGATAGATAGATGATAGATAGATAGAAAGATAGATATAGATAGAAATAGAGAGATAAAGATAGAGAGAGAGAGAAATAGAGATAGATAAGAGATAGATTAGATACAGGTAGAAAGAAATATATATACAGGGATAGATTAGATAGATAGATAGATAGATAGATAGATAGATAGATAGATAGATAGATAGATAGATAGATAGATAGATAGATAGATAGATTTTTTTTCAGCTTTTATCTATACAACACTCCTGCAGGGTAGGCCGGCCTGAATCAGAGACCCATTCTCCCAAACCCCACAGGCTGACTGTAGGTTACAACCTGAGTCCCCTGTTTGTCTTGTCAAAACACTCAGCTCCCATGAGTGCTGCTTGCCTGCTCGCGCGACATCCCTGCGAGGCGGCCCCCGAGCCTCCCTCTGTGCTTATGAAATGGGTGACCCCCGGCAGGATCGCAACCACAGCCCTGCGGGGTGAGCCAAACCATGCGAGAGACCCCATTCCGTCGACTTCCCAAGCCGGGAAGCCCCTTCCCCATCGAGGGCGCATATGATGAGATGCCCCCAATTCCCACCCTCCCCAGTCAAATGAAAACCGAGCGGGGACTCACCGTTTTCGCATTCGGGACCGGACTTCCCTGGGGGACAAAGGCAGGAACCAGACACCGGGTGACATGGGACATTTTCACCACACCGGCAGGGACGGGCACAGTCGGTCCCATAACGTCCCCTCGGACAAGCTGGAAGGGGGGGTGAGATATAATGACCTTTAGGTGGCCCTATCCAATGGCCACGGGGATTCTGGACCCCTCCCCAACTGTGGTTAGAAGCAGCTCTAAAGCAGAGAAAGGGGAGTTTAGGCCAAATAAAAGTATTATTAGTGGTGGTAGGGATGTCCCGTTTCTCGTTATTTATTTAATAATAATAGTAACAATATTAATAATAATGGTTGAGAAAAATAAGGTCACAATCATAGACATCGCAATTCAGTAGCACAAATGATCCACTGGAATTTGTGCAAAAATTATAATATTAAAACAGCAACAAACTGGTGGGAACATCAGCCTGAAAAAGTCACCGAAAATCAGATGGTCAAGATCTTGTGGGATTTCCGTATACAAACGGACAAAATACTGGCGCATAATACACCAGACCTCACACTGGTTGAGAAAAATAAGGTTACAATCATAGACATCGCAATACCAGGTGATAGCAGGGTCGCCGAGAAGGAACATGAAAAAATCGCAAAATACCAGGACTTAAAAATCGAAATTCAACGACTATGGCACAAACCAGCAGTGGTAATTCCAGTGGTAATCGGCACACTGGGTGCTATTCCAAAAGCACTGGAATTACATTTAAAACAGTTAAAAATTGACAAAATCACCATCAGTCAAATGCAAAAAGCCGCACTGCTTGGATCTGCACGCATATTACGAAAATACGTTACGACGTCCTAGGCCCCTGGGTGGTAACCAATGCCAAATCCGGCGAAACAACTGGCCGCTGTGATACAATTGTATAATAATAATAATAATAGTTAATAGGTAATAATTAATAGTTAATAGTTAATAGTAGTTAATAGTTAATAATTAATAGTTAATAATTAATAATTGATTATTGATAATAATAAACTGGCAGCCACCCGTATCAACCATCAGCACCAGTCATGTTTAATGAATAAAAGAAATAAATAATAATAAATATATTAATATATACACAGAAGTTACCTTAACAGCTGAGCTGTTAAGTTTTGACCAGTCCCAGACTGTGAATCGAATTGAAGATGAAATCAATCAGCCGTTACATTTGATAAATAAATAAGTTAAAAGCTAGCAAAAACAAGCCGGAAAAAAGGGAGGAAAAAATAAGAATCAAAAGAGAAATAATCCAATCATCGATTTTTTTATTTAAAAAAGCTAAAACGAAAGCAAGCAGATAAAACGATAACAGGCTAGAAAAATTATACATAATCATTCATCATTACAAACGCCACAAGGAGAGAAAACGGTGCATAAATCCAAGCAGAACCACCGCATAATAAAATTAAAAAATTGGGAAGCAAAAGCAGCAAAGTGATGCCATGCAGCTAGGCCTCAATGTACGACCGGAATTGAACCCGGAGCTCTTGATGGTCATTCAGCGATCCATGTTGCTTCAAATAGGATTTTACTGTTTGCGGTTGACTAGAAATAAACACAGCCTTACCTACGTTACAATCGGCGCCGATGTATCCAGCCGGACACTGGCACACCCCCGTTGTGGCCACACAACCACCGCCGTTCTTACACTGACACAATCCCTCGCAATTCGGCCCATAGCGTCCCGGCGGGCACTCTGAAAAGCCGTGGGATGGAAACGAACCGTTAGCCGGCGGAACAGCCTGCCACAGGATTTCTCTTTTCTCCCGCCCCTTGAAACAGGGATGCTCATTCAGATTTTGGATTGCGCGGGGGCTGGACTGGATGACCTCAGTGGTGCCCCCTCCCAAACACTAGGACTCCGTGATTTTTTTCTCTCCCCCCCCCCCGGCTTTGAATTATTGAAGGAGGACGTTGCCACATCAAATGGAAGAAAATTTGGCTCAAAAGGTTTAATCGGGGATTAATTTAGCGTATTAATTTAAGCTGAAACTGGTAATTAAGACACTATTTTTAAATATATTTATTTTTTTAAAAGGGCTTCCCTTCTATCGGCTGGCGCAACCCACTCAAACCTCCCACCCAAATCCAGCAAAATGCCATTTAAATTGGGCACGCAAAACTGAAAAATCCGTGGATTTTCCAGCCGTGGGAATAGAGTACAGATAGTCCTCAATTTACGACGGTTCATTTAGCGACCGAAGTCACAACAACATTGGGAAAAAGCCGTTTTTCACACGTACAACCGTCCTAATATCCCTGTAGTCACGTGATTAAAATTCAGACCACTGGCCACTGACTCGTATTAACGACGGTCACAGTGTCCTGGGGGGGAGGGGGTGTCGCACGATCCCCTTTTGCGACCAAAGATTCACTTAACGACCACGTGACTAATTTGACTGCAGTGATTCACTTAACAACAGTGGAAAGAACGGTCGTAAAACAGAGCCAAGCCCCCACAAATTTCCCACTTAGCAACACACATTTCGGATTCGATTGTGGTCATAAGTCGAGGATCACTGCTGGGCTTCCGCCACGCCCTTTGCAAGAAAGCTTCCCTGTTGTTTCTCCCCCCTTCTTCCCTCCCGTCATTGCACACAAACGCCCCCAAATTTGCTCCCATTTGCACACCCGCGTGTGAACTCACTCTGCTTGCAGCCGTGGCCGTGGTATCCCGGGGCGCAGAGGCACCTCCCACTCGCCGGGTGGCAGTCGTGATTCGCACCCGCGCACTGGCAAATGTGCGCGCATCCCAGACCGAAGGTGCCAGGGGGGCAAGCTGGGGGGGGGGGAGAGAGTCCTGTTTGCACACAAGCAAAATAAGTGTGCAAAAGAATGGGTGTTTTTTTGGCCCTTTGCATTGGAAGGCGAATAAAAATAGAATTTTAAAGGATCTGGAGCATGTCAAGAGGTCTTTGGAGAATCTGCATGCTTCTTTCAAGTTGATGCCCCCCTGTGCTGCCACTTGTGGACTTCAACTCCCAGAATTCCCAACCCAGCATGGGGAATTCTGGGAGTTTGAAGGCCACGTGCCTTAAAAGTTGCTAAGATTGGACATCCCTGCCCTACAGGCTCCTATTTCTTCATTCTAAAAGGGAAAGCTTCTCCTGGCACATCTGTGCTGGTCGTTCCCGACTCTAGGGGGCGCTGCTCATCTCCCTTTCAAAGCCGAAGAGCCGGCGCTGTCCGAAGACGTCTCCGTGGTCATGTGGCCGGCATGACTCAACTCCCGAAGCCGCATCGAATGCTGTTTCTTTCCCACCAAAATTGGTGGTTCCTATTTTTCTGCTATTGTATAATAATAATAATAATAATAATAAGTGGAGCCTCTGGACTTACGCCTTTCGCACCCGTGTCCGGTGAAGCCAGGAGGGCAGCCGCACTGGCCGGTGATGTGGTTGCAAGGGGAGCCCGAAGGACAGTCGCACTTCGTGGTACAGTCCTTCCCAAACGAACCGGGCAGGCAGGCTGGAAGAAAGGGGAGAAATCAAGAAAAGAAGGGGAAAAAATTCAGATTTTGGCAGCCAAAGGAGGATTCAAAATTAAACTAGGCAATATTCCTCATTGGTGTCTATGGTGGTGGTGGGGGGGGAGGGTTTAATTGGAGGGATGTTCACCCCTCCCAATGGCTGCTGGGAGCTGTAGTCCCACCCAGTCCATCCCCCTCCCCCCAGGTTCATTCATTCATAGTCTAGGGCTGGGGGCTCCAACCTTCCCAACTGTATGACTTGCGGAGTTCAACTCCCAGGATTCCTCAGCCATCATGGGAGTTGGAGTCCCCCCAAGGCTTAAAATGGCCAATTTGGCCTGGTCTAGGGGGTTGGACTAGAAGACCTCCAAGGTCCCTTCCAGCTCTATTCTGATTAATTGATTGATTGAAATGATCTAGGGTCTCCTGCTTGAGAAGGGGGTTGGACTAGGGGACCTCCAAGGTCCCTTCCAGCTCTATTCTGATTGATTGAAATGGTCTAGGGTCTCCTGCTTGAGGAGGGGGTTGGACTAGAGGACCTCCAAGGTCCCTTCCAGATCTATTCTGATTAATTGATTGATTGAAATGATCTAGGGTCTCCTGCTTGAGAAGGGGGTTGGACTAGAGGACCTCCAAGGTCCCTTCCAGCTCTATTCTGATTGATTGAAATGGTCTAGGGTCTCCTGCTTGAGGAGGGGGTTGGACTAGAAGACCTCCAAGGTCCCTTCCAGATCTATTCTGATTAATTGATTGATTGAAAAGATCTAAGGTCTCCTGCTTGAGAAGGGGGTTGGACTAGAAGACCTCCAAGGTCCCTTCCAGATCTATTCTGATTAATTGATTGATTGATTGAAATGATCTAGGGTCTCCTGCTTGAGAAGGGGGATGGACTAGAAGACCTCCAAGGTCCCTTCCAGCTCTATTCTGATTGATTGAAATGGTCTAGGGTCTCCTGCTTGAGGAGGGGGTTGGACTAGAGGACCTCCAAGGTCCCTTCCAGATCTATTCTGATTAATTGATTGATTGAAATGATATAGGGTCTCCTGCTTGAGGAGGGGGTTGGACTAGAGGACCTCCAAGGTCCCTTCCAGATCTATTCTGATTAATTGATTGATTGATTGAAATGATCTAGGGTCTCCTGCTTGAGAAGGGGGTTGGACTAGAAGACCTCCAAGGTCCCTTCCAGATCTATTCTGATTAATTGATTGATTGATTGAAATGATCTAGGGTCTCCTGCTTGAGAAGGGGGTTGGACTAGAAGACCTCCAAGGTCCCCTCCAATTCTATTATTTCTGTATTTGTTTGCATCCATTCATTCTATCATTCATGCATTCATTCTATCATTCAATCCTTCAATCATTCATTCATTCAATCATACATTCATTCTATCATTCATGCATGCATTCATTCATTCAATCAGTCATTCATTCTATCATTCATGCATTCATTCATTCAATCATTAATTCATTCATGCATTCATTCTATCATTCAATCCTTCAATCCTTCATTCATTCATTCTATCATTCATGCATTCATTCATTCATTCAATCAATCAATCATTCATTCATTCATTCATGCATTCATTCATTCAATCATTAATTCATTCATGCATTCATTCTATCATTCATTCATTCTATCATTCTATCATTCATTCATTCATTCATTCATTCATTCATTCATTCATTCATTCATTCTATCATTCTATCATTCATTCAATCAATCAACCATTCATTCATTCATTCTGGGCTCCTTTCCCACAAGATGGAACCAGAAGGGAACCATCTCCCCCCCCCCGCCCCCTACCTTCCATGGATGCTTTCACTCCTGTGCAGAGGGGTGGACTAGATGACCCTTAGGGGACCCTTCCTTCCCATTCCGATTCTCTCTCATCCTGGGATTGGCTGGGACTCCACATTCAAGGCCCCAGAAGCTTTCTTTTAAAGAGGGGGGGGAACCCCCTTTTTCAAAAGAAACACACCCAACCAAGGGGAAATTTGTGGAAAACGAAGACGGAGAGATTGGGGTGCAGACTTCCTCTCCACCCCCCACCCCCCCAAAAGGGTCATCCAGAAACGAACAATCCTCTTTTTAGCTGTCACCTTTCTCACAACGGGTTCCGCGCCACCCCGGCGGACAGTCACAATCCCCCGTGATGTGGTCGCACAGCGAGATGCCATGTTCACAGTCACAGGTTTCCTGGCAGCTTTTCCCATGCGTCCCTTCGGGGCAGGCTGGGGGGGAAAAAAGAGGAGGAAGTACTGAAAAAAAAAACCAAATTGTACTTATTGTGTCCTGGTACATGTTGCGCGAGGTTTTAAAACAAAGGCATTTATTCTAGGTCAGTGTTTCTCAACCTTGGCAACTTGAAGATGTCTGGACTTCAACTCCCAGAATTCCCCAGCCAGCGAATGCTGGCTGGGGAATTCTGGGAGTTGAAGTCCAGGCATCTTCAAGTTGCCAAGGTTGAGAAACACTGGTGTTTTGCAGAAGGGGGTTAGACTGGATGACCTCTAGGGTGCCCTTGGCAATTCCAGAGGACAAGGCGGCTTCCGATTCATTCCCCGGTGTTGCCCACGCCGGTTGTAAACAGGCCGCTCTCAACTTCCAGCCGGAATCGCGCCCCAAATCCCTGCTGTTAAGCGAAACATTCCTTTCGCCTCGTTTTACGACTTCCCCCGCCACCGTTGTTACACGAAACACCGCGCTTGTTAAGTCAGGTAGTCACACAGTCGTGAAGTGAATCCGCCTTCCCCCTTGGACTTTGCTTGTCGGGAGGTCGCAAAAAAGGGGGATCGCGTGACACACACACACACCCAGGACGTCGCGACCGTCGTAAGTACGAGTCAATTTGATCACGTGACGGGGGATGACGCAAAGGTCAGGGGGAAAAGGATGGTCGGTCACCGTTGTAAGGTTGAACGGTTACTAAATGAAGCGTCGAAAATCGCGAATTATCTGTAGTGATCGATCTCCCGCCGGCCACCGAGGAAAAAAACCGATGCCATTACGACTTACCGTCCTGGCACTTTTCACCGGTCCAGCCATCCTGGCAAAGACAGCGTCCACTCTTTGGGTCACACCGGCCTCCATTCACACAATCGCAACTCTCTCGGCAGCCCAGCCCATGTTTTCCTTCGACGCACTCTGAAGAAAAGAGATACAAGCGAGTCCTCTGACTTACGACACCGAGTGAGCCCAACCTTCCCATCGCGAAGCCAGACCACGGAGTTTAGACCCCTTTCCCGACCGTTCTTGCCGCAGTCGTTAAGTGAATCACCTAGCCACGCGGTCGTTAAGCAAACCCGGCTTCCCCCTTGACTTCAGGATGGACTAGAAGACCTCCAAGGTCCCCTCCAATTCCGTCAGCGGCCGTCATAAATACGAGTCGATTTCCAAGCGCCTGAATTTCAATCACTACAGGGATGCTGCAATGGTCGTAAGTGTGGGAAACGGTCATAAGTCGCTTAAGGGGCATTTCCCAGCTCCTTCAGTGCCCTTTGTGTGTATTAAGTGGTGTAGTATGGTCTGCTTTGGCCGGGGGTTGGACTAGATGACCTACAAGGTCCCTTCCAACAGATGTCAATCTGTTAACATCGGCTAAGTGGATAGAAACATGTTCCCAATTCATTTTATTCCGTAGGAAGTCAGGAAAGAAAACATTGACGTTGGAAAAATACAATTCTCTAAGGAGAAATGCATCGGCGTTTTTAAGAGTCCCTTTGGAGGGAGGTAGGGGGGGAATTGGAACAGAAGGGAAGGTGCGGGGCACGGGGTCAGACTACATGACCTTAGAGTCATGTGCACCTTCCCTTCCCTTCAATTTTTTCCATCCCAACTCCTAAAATTCTCCGTAAGCCGCCTTTTAGTCATCCAGTTGGGATAGGAGATTCAGAATAGATTCAGAATAGAATACAGCTGGAAGGGACCTTGGAGGTCCTCTAGTCCAACCCCCTGCTCAAGCAGGAGACACTCGACCATTTCAATCAATCAGAATAGAGCTGGAAGGGACCTCAGAGGTCTTCTAGTCCAACCCCCTGCTCAAGCCGGAGGCCCTATACTGTTTCATTCAATCATTCAGAATAGAGCAGGAAGGGTCCTTGGAGGTCATCTAGTCCAGCCCCCTGCTCAAGCAGGAGGAATTAAATACCAAAATGGCCGCCTTTTCTTACCCAGCTCGCATGCGAGTCCCACCCGCCCTTCCGGACAAGTGCAGCGGCCGGACACCGGATCGCAGATTCCTCCGTGTTGACAGAGACATTCCTGGCGGCAGCCGGCCCCGTAAAATCCCGGCGGACACTCTGCGAAGGTAGGAAGAAGGAGGAGGATAGGGGGAGGGGGGAAGGAGGAAGAGGAGAAGGAGGAGAGAAGAAGAAGAGGAGGAGAGAAGGAGGAGGAAGAGGAGGAGGAGAAGAACAAGAAGAAGAACAACAAGAAGAAGAGGGAGATGAAGAGAAGTAAAGGAGGAGAAGCAGGAGGAGAAGGAGGAGGAGGAGGAGAAGAGGAGAGAAGAAGGAGAAGAAGAGAGGAGGAGGAGAAAAAGACGGGAAAAAGAAGAAGAGAAGGAGGAGAAGCAGAAGGAGGAAAAGAAGAGGAGCAGGAGAGAAGAAGAAGAGAGGAGAAAAAGATGGGAAAAAGAAGAAGAGAAGGAGGAGGAAAAGAAGGAGGAGGAGGAAAAGGAGAAGAAGAGAGAAAGAGGAGAAAAAGATGGCAAAAAGAAGAGAAGGAGGAGAAGCAGAAGGAGGAGGAGGAGGAGGAGGAAAAGAAGAAGAGGACAGAAGGAGAAGAGAGGAGGAGGAGAAAAAGATGGCAAAAAGAAGAGAAGGAGGAGAAGCAGAAGGAGGAGGAGGAGGAGGAGGAAAAGAAGAAGAGAGAAGGAGAAGAGAGGAGGAGGAGAAAAAGATGGGAAAAAGGAGAGGAGGAGGAGAAGCAGAAGGAGGAGGAGGAGGAGGAAAAGAAGAAGAGAAGGAGAAGAGAGGAGGAGAAAAAGATGGGGAAAAGAAGGAGAGAAGGAGGAGAAGCAGAAGGAGGAGGAGAGAAGGAGGAGGAGGAAAAGAAGAAGAGGAGGAGAAATTGGGGGGAAATGAATTGCAGTGGGATCCAGATGCAACATTTCTTGGCCCTTGGAACCGAATATGACAATGTACAATGTAAGGACAAGGCAACACAACCACCAGAGAGTCGGATGAACAGGGAGAAAACTGGCAGAAGAACACAACCACGAACGCCAACTGGCCGTCCGAAGACATGATGAAAAATCTTTCAATTTCACCCCGGTGGTTCTGACTGAGGCTTCCTCAAAACCTCTTTTCTTTACACGACTGTGAATTTCCTTCTTTCATTCACAGCCCACAAGGCTTAGCAAACAGCCTTTCAGAGGAATATTCATCCGCACGAAACTTATCTCGCTTGGCCAGCTGCCAAAGGGCTAGTCCCCAACCGCAGGGCGAGGCAAAAATTGGCACAGTTTTGCTCCTCCATTGGCAAACTCTCTTCCCTTCTAGCCCTGATGATGTTCCCTAGTTGGGTCATGAAACGTCCGCAAGAAAACCTCCACCAGGGACCCCCCCCCTCACAAAATACCTTGTTGGCAAGTGGCGCCAACCCATCCTGGTGCACACAGGCATCGCCCCGTGACAGGGTGGCACGAGGCTCCGTTGGCGCAGTGGCATTCCTGGGTGCAGTTCTCGCCGTAGCGGTCAGCTGGGCAAGCTGGAGAGAGAGAGAGAGAGAGAAAGAGAGAGAGGTGAGCCTGAGTTCGGATCCAGACAGACAAGGGAGATGCCCTATTTTCATGCCCGGCTTCCAGGAGACACACTTTGGTTGCAGTGTGGCCCGATCCAGCCCACGGCGTAGTGGCAGTGGCCCCTTATTTTCCATAGATCCATTTGAAAGGAGAAAGGTAGGTAAGAAGGGAAGGAAGGAAAGAGGAAAGAAAGAAAAAGAAAAGGAAAGGAAAGAAAAAAGAAAGAAAAGGAGGAGGTGGAGGAGAAGTAAGGAAGAAAGAGGATGAAAAAGAAGGGAAGGAGTGAAAGAAGGAAAGGAAGAAAGAAAAAAGAAAAAGACAAAAAGAAAAGAAAGAAAAGAAAAAAGAAAAGGGAGAGAGGGAGGGAGAGGAGAAGTAAGGAAAAGAGGGAAGGAAAGAGGATGAAAAAGAAGGGAAGGAGGGAAAGAAGGAACGAAAGAAAAAATAAAAAGGATAAAAAGAAAAGAAAGAAAAGAAAAAAGAAAAGGGAGAGAGGGAGGGGGAGGAGAAGTAAGGAAAAGAGGGAAGGAAAGAGGATGAAAAAGAAGGGAAGGAGGGAAAGAAGGAAAGGAAGAAAAAATAAAAAGGATAAAAAGGAAAGAAAGAAAAGAAAAAAGAAAAGGGAGAGAGGGAGGGAGAGGAGAAGTAAGGAAAAGAGGGAGGGAGGAGGGAAGGAAAGGATGAAAAAGAAGGGAAGGAGGGAAAGAAGGAAAGAATGAAAAAATAAAAAGGATAAAAAGAAAAGAAAGGAAAAGAAAAGAAAAGGGAGAGAGGGAGGAAGAGGAGAAGTAAGGAAAAGAGGGAAGGAAAGAGGATAGAAAGAAGGGAAGGAGGGAAAGAAGGAAAGAAAGAAAAAATAAAAAGACAAAAAGAAAAGAAAGAAAAGAAAAAAGAAAAGAGAGAGAGGGAGGGAGAGGAGAAGTAAGGAAAAGAGGGAAGGAGGAGGGAAGGAAAGAGGAAAAAGAAGGGAGGGAGGGAAAGAAGGAAAGGAAGAAAAAATAAAAAGGATTAAAAAAAGGAAAAGAAAAAAGAGAGGGAGGGAGAGGAGAAGGAAAAGAGGGAAGGAAAGAGGATGAAAAAGAAGGGAAGGAGGGAAAGAAGGAAAGAAAAAAATAAAAAGGATAAAAAGAAAAGAAAGAAAAGAAAAAGGGAGAGAGTTCGGATCCAGACAGACAAGGGAGATGCCATATTTTCATGCCCGGCCGCCAAGAGACCCACTTTGGTTGCAGTGTGGCCCGATCCAGCCCGTGGCGCAGTGGCAGTGGCCCGTGGCGGGATCACAGCGGGCTCCGTTGAGACAGCGGCAGGCGTGCTGGCAGTCCACCCCGAAAAAGCCGCTCGGACAAGCTGAGAAGAGAGAATTGGAAGGTCTTTAGTGCCTGGGAAAAGCCACCCGCTGGCTTTAGATATCGGGGGGGGGGGGACAAGAGTCCAACTTACCCCGCTCACAAAATGTTCCCCTCCAGCCTGGGGTGCAGACGCAGGCCCCGCCCACATGGTCACAGGCTCCTTGGTGGTGGCACTGGCATCGCTGGAGGCAGTTGGGACCAAACCAGCCTTCGGGGCACTCTTGGGAGGAAGAAGAGGAATAAACAGGGTGGGCGGGTGAAGTGAAAGTGAAAGTAAAAGTAAAAGCAGGAACAAAGAGGAGAGATTTAAAAAGGGTGGGAGGGTACATGCGGTGAAAGCGAAAGCCAGCAGGAGGAAAGATGAGAAAGAAGAGGGAGGGAAGGGGAGAAAGTGAATGTTAACATGAACAGAGAGAAAAGGTGTGAAGCGAGGAAGTGAAAGTAAGCAAGGACAAAGGAGAGAAGAGGAAGGAAGGTGAGAAAGTGAAAGTAAGCAGGAACAAAGGTGAGAGAAAAAGAGGGGAGGTGTGAAAGTGAAAGTAAGCAGGAACAAAGGGGAGAGAAAAGGCGGGAAGGTGGGAAAGTGAAAGTGAAAGTAAGCAGGAACAAAGGTGAGAGAAAAAGAGGGGAGGCGTGAAAGTGAAAGTAAGCAGGAACAAAGGTGAGAGAAACGGCGGGAAGGTGTGAAAGTGAAAGTGAAAGTAAGCAGGAACAAAGGTGAGAAAAAGAGGGGAGGTGTGAAAGTGAAAGTAAGCAGGAACAAAGGTGAGAGAAAAGGAGGGAAGGCGGGAAAGTGAAAGTAAGCGGGAACAAAAGTGAGAGAAAATGAGGGAAAGTGAATGTAAGCAGGAACAAAAGTGAGATAAAGGGAAAAGGTGAGAAAGTGAAAGTGAAAATAAGCAGGGTGAGCGGTCAAGAGAACGGGAGGGAGGGAGGGAAGGAAGAAGGGAACGAAAAAGAGGACGGAAGCCCAAAAGAGTGAAAAGAAAAGTGAGGCAGGGAGACAAGGAAGGAAGGAAGGAAAAGAGAAAACGAAGCAGGGAGGAAATGAAAGTGAAAGTGCGAAGAGGAAGCAAGGGATGACATTAAAACAGAGAAAGGAAAGATATTTTTTTAAAGACAAAATAAAAACCCAGAGCTCCAAATTCTGCCAACGGATCCATCCTTGGGCTGAGAAGACGACGCCTCCATCTTTTCAAATTCTCCCCTTTTCTGCACCCTGGGAGAGCATGGAAACTCACCCCCCCCCCTCGGCTGAAGGGCACCCACAGACCCAAAAGAACTTGGGGTTCAAGGACCAGGAAGGAGGGGACTCACTCCGATCACAGCGCAGGCCGACGTAACCGTCTTCGCACCGGCACTGGCCGGTCACCGCACTGCAGCCGCCTTCGGCCCCCGAACAGTTGCAGGCACGGCTGCAGTTGGGCCCCCAGGAGCCCACCTGGCAGGCTGCAAAAGGCCCAAAGGAGGAAGAATTAAAGCCATTGGTGTCTCAGGATTCCTCCATTCTTCCTTTCCCTTTCTTCTTTTCTTTTGGTTAAAAAAAAAAAAGCAGCGGAGGCTATTTGTTTCAGTTGGAAGATTATTCTTTTTTAAGCCCTTATTTTCCATAGATCCATTTGAAAGGAGAAAGGTAGGTAAGAAGGGAAGGAAGGAAAGAGGAAAGAAAGAAAAAGAAAGAGAAAAGGAAAGAAAAAAGAAAGAAAAGGAGGTGGAGGAGAAGTAAGGAGAAGAGGGAAGGAAAGAGGATGAAAAAGAAGGGAAGGAGGGAAAGAAGGAAAGGAAGAAAGAAAAAAGAAAAAGAAAGACAAAAAGAAAGAAGAAAAGAAAAAAGAAAAAGGGAAGGAGAGGAGAAGCAAGGAAAAGAGGGAAGGAGGAGGGAAGGAAAGAGGATGAAAAAGAAGGGAAGGAGGGAAAGAAGGAAAGAAATAAAAAAGACAAAAAGAAAGGGAAGAAAGAAAAGAAAAAGGGAGGGAGGAGGAGAAGCAAGGAAAAGAGGGAAGGAAAGGATGAAAAATAAGGGAAGGAGGGAAAAAAGGAAAGAAAGAAAATAGACAGAAAGAAAGAAAAGAAAAAGGGAGGGAGGGAGGAGGAGAAGCAAGGAAAAGAGGGAAGGAGGAGGGAAGGAAAGAGGATGTAAAGGAAGGGAAGGAGGGAAAGAAGGAAAGGAAAAGAGAAGGAAAAAAATGAAAGAAGGGAAGAGAGCGGAGAAGGAAGGAAGGAGAAACAAAGGAGAACAAAGATTCTTCATCCCTCAAGGTCTGAAGAGTCATCCCCTCTTCTCACCTTTTTGGCAGTGGGAGCCGGTCCATCCGGGGGCACAGCGACACCTCCCCGTTTGGGGGTCACAATCCCCTTCGTTCTCACAGTCACACCGATGTTGGCATCCTGGCCCAAACCAGCCAGGTGGGCAGACTGGAGGGGAAAAGAGGAGAGAGAGAGAAAGACCAGAAGCCTTCCTATGTTTCTAAATCCCCCCTCCCTCCCTTTCACACCTTTCCCCTTCCTTCCTTCCTTCCTTCCTTCCTTCCTTCCTTCCTTCCCTCTCTCCCTCCTTTCCTGCCATTCCATTCTATTCCTCCTTCCTCCTTTCCTTCCATTCCTTTCCTTTCCATCCCTTCTTCCCTCTTTCCTTCCCTTCCCTTCTTCCTCCTTTCCTTCCCTTCTCTTCTCCTTCCATCTGCCTCCTTTCCTTCCCTTCCTTTCCTTCTTCCTCCTTTTCTTTCTATTCCTTTCCTATCCTTCCCTTCTCCTTCCTTTTCCTCCTTTCCTTCCCTTCCCTTCTTTTCCATTCCTTCCTCCTCCTTTCCTTTCTATTCCTTTCCTATCCTTCCCTTCACTTCTCCTTCCATCTTCCTCCTTTCCTTTCCTTCCCTGTTTTTCATTTTCCTTTCCTTCCTTTCCCTCCTTTCCCTTTCCCTCTTCCTCCTTCCCTTCCCTTCTCCTCCTCCCCTTACTTTCCCTTTCTCATTCCTTCTCTTTTCCTCCTTCCTCCCCTCCCCATAAACAGTTGAGTGTAACATGTAACTTTGGCCGTTTATTCTCGGAGGCACGGCCACCGGTAAGAGCGTTCAACAAAACTCTACCCCAATTTGGGGGTAACAGACAGGGACTCCCCCATAAAGAGAGCAGAAGTCCCCCCCACCCCACCCCCAAAGTTAGGAGCCTTATGGAGACAAACAGCGGAAGCCACAGGGAAGATGTTGTGTTGTCCTAACCACAAGGCTCCCAGTGCGATTCTACAAGCAACACAACCAGTTACCTTCTTGACAACGGCTCCCTGTATATCCCGAAGGGCACAAGCACACACCAGTGACGGGGTCACAACGGCCGTTATTCTGGCATTCCGGGCACAGCCGCTGGCACCCATCTCCCCAGTAGCCTTCAGGGCATTCTGGAGAAGGAGGAGAAACACAATTTCACAACTTTTTTTTCTGCGCCGCGGCCGTTAAGCGAATCACTTGTCGTTAAGCGAATCGCACGGTCGTTAAGTAAGCCTGGCTCCCCCCTCCCCCAAACTTTGCTCGCTATCAAAGGTCGTGACCTCAGCATGCTGCCAATGTGGTAAAGACATCCCGCCCCCCGCCCCAGGGGCGCCGTAACTTCAAACGGTCGTAAACCGAGGACTCGCCGCAGTATTGAAATCCAAGGCTGCGATTCTCCCTGACTTACCTTGGTCGCAGGACTTCCCAGTCCTCCCAGTTACGCAGCGGCATTCCCCAGTCACCCGACCGCAAGGGGAACCGTTACAAGAACAGGAATGAAGACAATTCGTTCCGAATTTTCCTTCGGGACATTCTAAAGAGGAAGGGGGGAAAAAATACAATTTATTTATGTTTTAAAATCTCTTCTCGTGATGTGCTGGATTCAAATCCTGGCCAGGCTCCAATTTTGCCATCCAGGGAAGGAAAAATAAACCCAATTATTTAGGCATTCCTTTAATCCATCCATCCTCTGGCCCGCTCGGGTTAGCTCCCGCCAAGCATCCCGCCGCGAACCGAAAAGCAGACCGCGAATTTTGCAAATAGGACCCCCTGGTTTTGGGTTCGGATCTCTGACTCTGGCATAGATAAATCCTATTTTTTCTTCCTCCGGTTTTCCCAAAGCCACGCAGAAGCCATTCGGGCAACTTTTGACTCCAGATGATCGGGAGAACGGTTCCAGAATGTTGGATTTAAAAGAATTGAGTTACCGTATTTCCCCGGAAATAAGTCAGGGGTCTTATTTTCTTTCTTTTCTTTTTTTTTGTGTCAAATATTTATTTTATTTCTTAAAAAAAAACACAAATATTTCATCATTTGTCAATCATTAAGACATTGAAGTACAATTTTTTTGTGTGCCCCTCCCTCCCTCCCCCCCCCCAACCCCCCTCCTCCTCCCCCCCCCGACTTCCCAGAACCCGTACACGGTATGGATTTTTAACTAACACAGTCTAAAATCTATTGAGAAAAAAGAAATAAAGAAATTAATGACATCTCTACATTGACCTTAGCTTCTTCTTACTGAACTAACTTTTAACAGTTTAAATCATTTCTGATCTTAAGCATAGGCTAACTGGAATTTCTTAGTCCCGTATTTATTTTGTATATAGTCAATCCATTTTTTCCAGTCTTGTTTATATCTATCTATCTATCTATCATCTATCTATCTATCTATCTATCTATCTATCTATCTATCTATCTATCTATCTATCTATCTATCTATTTATCTATCTATGTATCTATCTATCATCTATCTATCTATCTATTTATCTATCTACAGTATCTATCTCTATCTATCTATCTATCTATCTATCTATTTATCTATCTCTATCTACCTACCTACCTACCTACCTACCTACCTACCTACCTATATTATCTATCTATCTATCTATCTATCTATCTATCTATCTATCTATCTATCTATCTATCTATCTATCATCTATCTATCTATTTATCTATCTATGTATCTATCTATCATCTATCTATCTATCTATTTATCTATCTACAGTATCTATCTCTATCTATCTATCTATCTATCTATTTATCTATCTCTATCTATCTATCTATCTACCGTGTTTCCCTGAAAATAAGACAGGGTCTTATTTTCTTTTGACCCCCTGATATAAGTGCTTGGCCTTATTTTGGGGGAGGGCTTATTATTTTTGAGGTGCAGGAGGCGGTGAGCGGGGTCACCCCGTGGCTGCTGCTGTGTCGCCATATTTTCGTGGAGGGCTTATTTTAGCGCATGCACTCAAAAGCCCCATTGGGCTTATTATCCAGGGAGGTCTTATTTTTGGGGAAACTGGGTAGTAAATTCCTTGATTTGGAGATCAAGCAGGCTAGGCTACTTCAATCAATCAATACATCAATCAATCAGAATAGAGCTGGAAGGGACCTTGGAGGTCTTCTAGTCCAACCCCCTGCTCAAGCAGGAGTCTCTAGACCATTTCAATCAATCAATCAATCAGAATAGAGCTGGAAGGGACCTTGGAGGTCTTCTAGTCCAACCCTCTGCTCAAGCAGGAGTCCCTAGACCATTTCAATCAATCAATCAATCAGAATAGAGCTGGAAGGGACCTTAGATGTCTTCTAGACCAACCCCCTGCTCAAGCAGAAGACCCTAGACCATTTCAATCAATCAATCAATCAATCAGAATAGAGCTGGAAGGGACCTTGGAGGTCTTCTAGTCCAGCCCCCTGCTCAAGCAGGAGACCCTATGTACCAATTGCCCAATCTCTTCTTAAAATTCTCCAGGGATGGAGCATCCACAACTTCTGGAGGCAAGTCATTCCACTGGCAAATTGATTCAGGATTATAGAATTACAGAATGACTGAGTTGGATGGGACCTTGGAGGTCATCTAGCCCAACCCCCTGCTCTAGTAGGAAACCCTAGACTGTTCTAGACAAGTGGATGTCCAGTCTCTTCTTGAAAACCTCCAGGGATGGATTGCCACCAATGTCTTTAACAATCAAACAATTCAACGTTGGAAGTTTTTAAGAAGATGTTGGATAACCCTTTGTCTGAAGTGGTCCAGGGTTTCCTGCCTAAGCAGCGGGTTGGACTAGAAGACCTCCAAGGTCCCTTCCAGCTCTATTCTGATTGATTGATTGATTGATTGATTGATTGATTGATTGAAATGATCTAGGGTCTCCTGCTTGAGAAGGGGATTGGACTAGAAGACCTCCAAGGTCCCCTCCAATTCTATTATTTCTGTATTTGTTTGCATTCGTTCATTCTATCATTCATGCATGCATTCTATCATTCAATCCTTCATTCATTCATTCATTCAATCAATCAATCATTCATGCATTCATTCTATCATTCTATCATTAATTTATTCAATCATTTATGCATTCATTCAATCAATCAATCAATCAATCAATCAAACATTTATGCATTCATTCAATCAACCAATCATTCATTCATTCTATCATTCCTTCACTCATTCATTCTATCATTCCTTCATTCATTCTTTCTATCATTCATTCATTCAATCAATCATTGGTTCATTCATTCTATTATTCTATTATTCAATCATTCATTCATTCTTTCTATCATTCATTCAATCAATCAATCAATCGTTCATTCATTCATTCTGGACTCCTTTCCCGCAATATGGAACCAGAAAGGAACCCCCCCCCCCAACTTTCCATGGATGCTTTCACTCCTGTGCAGAGGGGTGGACTAGATGACCCTTAGGGAGGTTTTCCCATCCTTCTTAGTTACCACAAAGTGTTTAAAGGCAGGATATCTGAATTTGGCTTTTCACTCAGCCTCCTGCGAGTTTCGCACCCCCATCCAGACCTACCTTGTTGGCAATTCTCTCCGTAATAGCCCTGAGGACACTTCGGGAGACACACTCCGCTCACAGGGTCGCAGGCCACGCCAGGGGGACAGCCACACTTGTGCCTGCAGCCTGGCCCGAAATGGCCCGGCTCACACGCTGTGGACCAGAAACTTGCTGTCAATCTCAAGGTTAAGGGAGAGCCACTCGGGAGAACATCTGGCTGGCAAAGGGTCTTTTGTGTGTCCGATTCATGCACCAATGGAAGGGAGGAAAGAGAAAGTAGGAGAGAGGGGGAGGAAAAATGAAAGAGAGGAAGGAAGGAAGGAAGGAAGGAGAGAGGGGGAAGAAAAGTGAAAGGAGGGAACAGAGGGAAAGAGGGAGTAAGGATGGTGAAAGCAGAAAAGAGGATGGGAGGATAAATGAAAGAGAAGGAAGGAAGGAAAAGGAAGGGATGGAAGGAAGAGAAAGGAAGAAAGATGGAAGGAAGGAAGGTGAAAGCAGGAGAGAGGATGGGAGGAAAAATAAAAGAGAAGGAGGGAAAGTAAGGAGGGAGGGAGGAAAGGATGGAAGGAGAGAGAGAAGGGAAGGAGGAAGGATGGAAGAAAAGAAGGAAAAAGCAGGAGAATGGGAGGAAAAATGAAAGAGAAGGAAGGAAGAGAAAGGAAGGAAGAAGGAAGGTGAAAAGAGGAGAGAGGATGGGAGGAAAACAAAGAGAAGGAAGGAAAGGATGGAAGGACAGAAGAAGAGACGGAAGGGAAGGAGGAAGGATGGAAGGAAGGAAGGAAGGAAAAAGCAGGAGAGAGGGAGGAAAAATGAAAGAGAAGGAAGGAAAAGAAAGAGATGGAAGGAAGAGAAAGGAAGAAAGGAAGGCAAAAGCAGGAGAGAGAATGGGAGGAAAAATGAAAGAGAAGGAAGGAAGGAAAAGAAAGGGATGGAAGGAAGAGAAAGGAAGAAGGAAGGAAGGTGAAAGCAGGAGAGAGGATGGGACGAAAACTGAAAGAGAAGGAAGGAAAGAAAAGGAAGAGATGGAAGGAAGAGAAAGGAAGGAAGGAAGAAGGAAGGAAGGAAAAAGCAGGAGAAAGAGGGAGGAAAACTGAAAGAGAAGGAAGGAAAAGAAAGATGGAAGGAAGGAAGAAGGAAATAAGGCAAAAGCAGGAGAGAGAATGGGAGGAAAAATGAAAGAGAATGAAAGAAGGAAGGAAAGAAAAAGGGATGGAAGGAAGAGAAAGGAAGAAGGAAGGAAAGTGAAGGGAGGAGGGAGGATGGGAGGAAAACAAAGAGAAGGAAGGAAAGGACGGAAGAAGAGAGGGAAGGGAAGGAGGAAGAAAGGAAGGAGATGAGACTTGGTCCCAAACATCTGAAGACACCAGGTTCTGCTCTTCGATGTCCAAATATCAGCCCTAAAGGTCTTGGGTTCAAATCTCCCGATACATTTGTCCTATCAGAACAGGGAGAAAAAAACCCCAACAGGCTTCACTGGTTCTCAACCGGGCTGAACTCACACCACAAAAGCAAACCCAGGATAGACAGAACCAAGTTCAGCCCCTTGTGTGAACACAACAACACCCCCCCCCCAATTCTACACCCACCCTGTTCTGATCCAGCTGGGAACCAGTTCAGCCGATCGGTGCCTGCTCACCCATCTTCCCTCCCCCCCAAAAAATCCAACTTACCCGATTGGCACCTTTCCCCTCGATGCCCAGGCTTACAAACACAAGTGCCGTCTCGCTTGTCGCAGTGATGTGTGTTGGTTTGCACGCAACGGCACTCTCCCGAACAGCCGATCCCGTACGCCCACTTCGGGCAAGCTGGAAGGAGGGGAAGGGAAAACAGTCAGCGGGCGTGGGGTCTGTTGTGGCCTATCCAGCAGAGGCATTGGGAGTCAGGATCAGCCTCAAGGCAATCGGAGAGCTACGAGGGGGAAGAGGGAATGGAGCTGGCAGAGAAGGAGGGGGGAAAGCCTGGGCCAACTGTCAGCCCTCAGATGGAGACACTCAACAGCCCCCAGGTCTGGAGGTAGCTGATGAGGAAGAGGAGGAACAGCTGAGTCCAGTGTCTGACGCGTGGATGCTCAGGAGGCAGAGGAGAGGAGAGCAGTGGGCCGGTCCTCGGGACGGAAGAGCCACCGCTGCTAACGAAGGCACCACCCTAGCTCTGGGGATCAAAGGCAGGGGGCGGAGATGAATAGATGTGGCAGAGGAGAGGAGAGCAGTGGAAATCTATGAACTGGTCCTCGGGACGGAAGAGCCATTGCAGCTAGTGAAGCCCCACCCTAGCTCTGGGGATAAAAGGCAAGGGGCGGAGATGAATAGATGTGACAGAGGAGAGGAGAGCAGTGGAAATCTATGGGCCGGTCCTCGGGACAAAAGAGGCACCACTGCTAACGAAGGCCCCATCCTATCTCTGGGGATAAAAGGCAGGGGGCGGAGACGAATAGATGTGACAGAGGAGAGGAGAGCAGTGGAAATCTATGGGCCGGTCCTCGGGACAAAAGAGGCACCACTGCTAACGAAGGCCCCATCCTATCTCTGGGGATAAAAGGCAGGGGGCGGAGACGAATAGATGTGACAGAGGAGAGGAGAGCAATGGAAATCTATGGGCCGGTCCTCAGGACAAAAGAGGCACCACTGCTAACGAAGCCCCCACCCTATCTCTGGGGATCAAAGGCAGGGGGCGGAGACGAATAGATGTGGGAGACAACTATTCATCTCCTGGACAGACAGACTTGTTAGCCTGCGGCGAGAGAGAAACTTTTGGCCGGCGCTCCTAACAAAGGAATCGTCCCTTCAACTTTTGTTGTGTTTTGGGAGATGTGTCAGAACAGGGACTCCGAGGGCCTTTCTATCTGGGGAGAAGCGACAGCCACTGTGGGGCCTTTACCTAGGTGACAGAAACGCCCGTAGCGTCCCGGGTCGCACAGGCAGGTGCCGAAAACCCGGTGGCATCGTCCCCGGTTGGCACAGTGGCATTTTTTCCGGCAGTGTTTCCCGAAAAATCCTCTGGGACAGACTGAAAGAGACAAGGCCGCGAAGGAAGGTGTGAGGAAGGACAGAAGGACAGACGGAAGACACAATTTAATGTCTCCGTCGCGTGTTTTTGAAGGGGGGGGTGGCTCATCCCCAGGGCCCACCGGCTACCCATGGGTCCTGGTTCATTTAAGGACCGTTCCGGGGTTAAGACGGCCCTGAAAAATAAGTGACTTTTACACGTAGGGCCGTTTAATCCCCAGGGAGCATTAAAAATTGGATGCTTGGCAACCGACTCGCATTTATGACGGTTTGAATTTGGGACATTCCCAGGGTTCGTTCAAGATTGAGCGGGGTCAGCAGGTTTTGGAGATGGCTGTGAAAGTGACCCCGAGAACGTCTGGAGGGAGTGGGGAGTGGGCTTGCCATCTTACCATCTTCGCACCGGTCCCCGGCGGCCTCGGGGGGACAGAGGCAGGTCCCCGTCACAGGATGGCAGCTGCCTCCGTTTTGGCAGAGACAGAGCGAGCTGCAGTTCTTCCCAAAATTCCCTTTGGGGCAGGCTGTGAAAGGGAGATTAGTAGTGACTCCCATAATCCCCTGCCACCCCCCCCCCCCGAGAGCCATTCAGTCGGATGGGACTCGCGAGCATCAAGAGACAATGTCAGCTTTTTCATTGGACTATGCAGCCAAAGGATGGACTTCAACTCCCAGAACCCCCCAGCCGGCGTGATATTTGTACTATAATTCCCAGAATTCCCCAGCCCACATGCTCTGTGGACTTCAACTTCCAGAACCCCCCAGCCGGCATGATATTTGTACTATAATTCCCAGAATTCCCCAGCCCACATGCTCTGTGGACTTCAACTCCCAGAATCCCCCAGCCGGCATGATATTTGTACTATAATTCCCAGAATTCCCCAGCCCACATGCTATGTGGACTTCAACTCCCAGAATCCCCCAGCCGGCGTGATATTTGTACTATAATTCCCAGAATTCCCCAGCCCACATGCTCTGTGGACTTCAACTCCCAGAATCCCCCAGCCGGCGTGATATTTGTACTATAATTCCCACAATTCCCCAGACCAGATGCTCTGTGGACTTCAACTCCCAGAATCCCCCAGCCGGCGTGATATTTGTACTATAATTCCCAGAATTCCCCAGCCCACATGCTGTGTGGACTTCAACTCCCAGAATCCCCCAGCCGGTGTGATATTTGTGCTAGAATTCCCAGAATTCCCCAGCCCACATGCTCTGTGGACTTCAACTCCCAGAATCCCCCAGCCGGCGTGATATTTGTACTATAATTCCCAGAATTCCCCAGCCCACATGCTCTGTGGACTTCAACTCCCAGAATCCCCCAGCCGGCTTGTTGCTTTCTCATCTCCGCACTGCTGCTTCCTGTGGCCGGAGATGCAACGGGCTCCCAGCCGGACTCACTTTGGTTGCACAAGACCCCCGTCCAGCCGTCTGGACAGAGGCAGCCGGTCTGGTTCTGGTTGCACCGGCCGCCGTTCTGGCATCCCTCACAGGACAGGCTGCAGTCGGGGCCGAAGGTGGCATTCAGGCAGACTGCGAGGGAGGGAGAGAAAGAGAGAGAAAAAGAAGAACAGGGAACGACACCGGGGCTTTTATAATTCCTAAATGGCAGGAAAAGTGGTTTTCTTTCAAGTAATTTTCTTCTTTCTTTCTTTCTTTCTTTCTTTCTTTCTTTCTTTCTTTCTTTCTTTCTCTCTTT
The DNA here is from genome assembly GCF_051295495.1 of Thamnophis sirtalis. Classification (NCBI taxonomy): domain Eukaryota; kingdom Metazoa; phylum Chordata; class Lepidosauria; order Squamata; family Natricidae; genus Thamnophis; species Thamnophis sirtalis. The sequence continues at coordinate 45,420,625 of NW_028261395.1, forward strand.
CTTTCTTTCTTTCTTTCCTTCTTCTTTCTTTCTTTCTTTCTTTTTTTTTGCAAGTTTGGGAAACGAGCAAGAGGAGAGCTAAGTCAGGATTGAAGAGATGTTGAGAGGGAAAAGTCACCCCAGAAGCTCAGCTAAAATTCAAAGGTCTGTATTTTTTTTTCTTTTCCTTTGTTTTTCTTTACATCTTTCCGCGCTACTATCTCTATTCTCTCTTCCCCATTTAGCTTATTTTTCCTCTGAGTGTTACTTTATGGCGTTTGTTTGTACGTTTTGTGATATTGAATAAAATTATTCTGAAACGAGGAAAATGGAGAAGGAATATAGGAGGAATATAGGGAGAGGGAAGGAAAGAGAGGGAGGGAGAAAAGAAAGAGAAGGGAGGGAGGGATGGGAGGGAGGCTAGGAAGGAAAGAGGAGGAGAGAGAAGGAAGGAGGGGAAGTTGGAGGGAAGGGGAGGAGGAGAGGGAAGGTAAGAAAGGAGGAAGGAAGAAGGAGAGGATGAGAAGGAAGGAAAGGAAAAGGGAGGGAAGAAGGGAAGAGGAGAAGAGGGGAGGAAGAAAGGAGAGAAGGGAGGAGAAGGAAGGATGAGAAGGAAGGAAAGGAACAGGGATGGAGGGAGGAAGGAAGGAAGGAGGTATGGAGGGAAGGAAAAGGAGGAGAGGGAAGGAAGGAACAATGGGAGAGAAGGAAGGAAGGGCAGGAGGAGGAGAAGAGGGAAGGAAGGAGGGAAGGGAAGAATGGAGAAAGAAAGGAAGTGAGGAGGAGATGTAAGGAAAGAAGGGAGGAAGGAAGGAAGGAATCTTCACATACTGAACTTCTCCACGACAGTGTGCTCTCCTCTGGCCTCGGCTCCTTCCCCCTCTTCATCCTCGTAGTCTTCTTCCAAAAACGGGGTCAGCCCATCGTGGAAAAGAGCCACGTGGGGGAGCGGACGCATCACGGGCCGTCGTCCATCCACGGCCTCCGTGGGCTCCTCGAGGTCTATGGCGAGAGAGCGCAAACACCTCCAAGCGATTGTCCCATAAAAAAGGTGGGAACAGAGAGGACTAGAAACATGCGCAGAGCGAAAGACACAAAACCCAGCCTGAAGCGGCCCCTTAAAAACAATCCCTTCGGTTACCCTCTGAATATGAGATTTTCACATCCCCACCCAAACTCGCGAACCCCCGGTTGCCCCTGCTGCGTGGAAATCCTCACTTACCCAGGCAGCTTCTGCGATCCTCGCCTAATTTGAACCCAATCCGGCAGCTGCAGAGAAAGGAGCCGACCAGATTCCGACACAAATGTTCACAGCCCCCGTTATTCGCCGAACACTCGTCCACATCTGGGGGGGGGGAAATAAACCAAAAGAGGGGAGGGGGGGAAAGATCCAAAGAAAAGAAGGACTTTCGGATGAGATACGGGCTGGTTCCCGCGCGGGAAAAAGGGGGTCAGACTAGAGGACCTCTGAGATTCTGCAACTCAAACCTACCATCGCAACCGCAACCCGTGGGGTTGAGCAGGTAGCCGGCGTAACAAACACACTCGTAACCCCCGGGGTAGTTGTAACACCCTTGCTGACAGCAGTGAGAACCGGCATTGCATTCGTCGGTATCTGAAACGAGAGAAACTGTCCAGTTGTGTTTGCCTGGTGCCCACAAGCGCTTCACAAAAGCCACGTTGTGTTTTCCACCCCTGAGTTTTTATAATTTTTGGAATATATTTTCATTATTTTTACGTTTAAAACAATGCCGTAGCGCGAAGTGGCCATACATTCACATTACATACGGCTAGTCTCAACCATTAACAATTAGCCTACTTAATACATTGTCTATCCTTCTGTCCAATCATAATATTATATACAGTTTATTCCAGCCTTCTCCCCTTGCCTTATACCAATCATAAAATCTGTTCCAGACTTCCAAATATTCCGATTCCCCTTTATTTTTAAGTTCAAGAGTGATCCCATCTGCTTCCTCAGATTATATCTAGCTCCGATGGCGTATTTTCTTTTTTCCAATATTCTGCATAAGTTATGAGCACCGTAGTTAGTACATGTATAATTAGATAAAGTTCATCTTTCTTAAACCCCTCCGGTATTACGCCTAGGAGAAAAATTTCCGGTTGAAACAAGATTTGGTCTCCCACACATTTGTTCCAACCACGATTGAATCGTTTTCCAATATCGTTTGGCGTCATTGCACATCCAACGCATATGATAAAAAGCACCTGGTGTTTATATTTTTTACACTTCCAACAATTTGGGACCAGATTTTTAAACCTTTTGGAGAGCCGTGCTGGAGGGAGATGCCATCTGTAGAACGTCTTATAAAGATTTTCTTTATATGCCATAGCCATTGTTAGTGTCCGATTAAGTATCCAAAGTTTTTCCCACTTAGCCAATTCCACATTATAACCGAAATTTTTCACCCAGGTGACCATAGTTTCTTTGAGATGTTCCTCCTCAAGCTTATACTAGCAATAGCAGTTAGACTTATATACCGCTTCCTAGGGCTTTCAGCCCTCTCTAAGCGGTTTACAGAGTCAGCATTATTGCCCCCAACAACAATCCGGGTCCTCATTTCACCCACCTTGGAAGGATGGAAGGCTGAGTCAACCCTGAGCCGGTGAGATTTGAACCGCCGAACTGCAGAACTGCAGTCAGCTGAAGTAGCCTGCAGTGCTGCATTTAACCACTGCGCCACCTCGGCTCTATACTCCCAACAAAAATCTATGCAGCCCTTTGATCAGCCTGTTTTCTGTCTGTATCAAAAGTTTTATCTAATGTTGTGTAACCTTTGGGAATCCACCCCTGGGTTTTTATTTTGAGTTTCACTTTCGTTTTGGTGGGGTTTTTTTGGCTTTTCTCTCTCTCAAACTACTGAGTAAGAGTTCACCGATGCAAGTCTTTTGATCTTCATCCAAGCTGTATCCAAAATTGCAACTGCAGACGGGGCCGCTGCTGGTGTGGTGGCACAAGTGGGAGCATCCCCCGTTGGTTTCGCAGCTGTTGACAATTTCCATCTCCACCCCTGGAAAGGCAGAGAAGAGGGTGGGAAAGGACTCCAACAATTCGCCTGTCAATCCCTCCCGTCCGAACCCCCGTCCGGATTCAGCCAAATTCCTCCGCCAACCTTTCCGGAAACTCACGGTAACACTGCTTGCCCTCTGCCCCGAGTTCGTAGCCAAGGTTGCACAAGCATTGATAGGAGCCCGGAGTGTTCAGACATTGATGGGCACACAAGGCCAGGCCCGTCACACATTCGTCTACATCTGGGTTAAAGGGAGGAGCATGAGAAAATTATTTATGGTTTGAGGGTGCTTGCCTTCCTTCCTTCCTTCCTTCTTTCCTTCCTTCCTTCCTTCACCTTTTCCTCCTTTCTTCCTTCTCCTTCCCTCCCTTCCTTACTGAGGAATATTTCTATTGAAATATTAGATATAGTTTAGATACATGATAGATAGATAGATAGATAGATAGATAGATAGATAGATAGATGGATGGATGGATGGATGGATGGATGGATGGATGGATGGATGGACGGACAGAGATATAGATAGATATACAGAGATGAGAGATAGATGGTGATAGATAGAGAGAGAGAGACAGAGAGACAAAGAGAGAGAAAGACAGAGACAGAGAGAGAGAACAGAGATGAGAGAGAGATGGTGATAGATAGATAGATAGATAGATAGATAGATAGATAGATAGATAGATAGATGATAGATAGATAGATAGATAGATAGATAGATAGATAGATAGATAGATAGATAGATAGATAGATAGACAGACAGACAGACAGACAGACAGACAGACAAAGAGAGAGACAGAGATGAGAGAGAGATGGTGATAGAGAGAGAGAGAGAGATGGTGATAGAGAGAGAGAGATGTTGATACAGAGAGAGAGACAGAGACAGAGAGACAGAGACAGAGAGAGAGAGATGGAGAAACAGAGATGAGAGAGAGATTGTGATAGAGAGAGATATTGTGATAAATATAGATGATAGATAGATAGATAGATAGATAGATAGATAGATAGATAGATAGATAGATAGATAGATAGACAGACAGACAGACAGACAGACAGACAGACAGACAGACAGACAGACAGATACAGAGAGCCACAGAGAGACAGATGAGAGAGAGATGGTGAGAGAGAGACAGACAGAGACAGAGATGAGAGAAGGGATGAGAGAGAGATGGTAATAGATAGAGACAGAGAGAGAGATACAGAGATGAGAGAGATGGTGATAGAGAGACAGAGAGACAGAGACAGAGATGAGAGAGATGGTGATAGATAGATAGAGACAGACAGAAAGACAGATACAGAAATGAGAGAGATGGTGATAGAGAGAGAGAGAGAGACAGACAGACAGACAGACAGATACAGAGATGAGAGAGAAAGACAGAGGAGAGAGTGATGGTAGGTAGGTAGGTAGGTAGGTAGGTAGGTAGGTAGGTAGGTAGGTAGGTAGGTAGATAGATAGATAGATAGATAGATAGATAGATAGATAGATAGATAGATAGATAGATAGATAGATAGATAGATAGATAGATAGAGATATAAATATATAGTTATATTTCTGTACAATATAATGTACATATAATTCTTATATACACCTATATATTTAAATACGTATATAAGAAAATATTATATTTTGCAGCAGTATCGTAATCAAGGAATGAAAGGGAAACAGTCCTTAAGTGCCAGCCATCACCCATCATTTAACAATCCATAACGGTGATTCGGGTGGGCTCACAGAGTGGCGCCAGGGGTGAAGACGTGCGCCAGGGGTGAAGCGTGAAACGTGGCACTTCCTTACCTTGGCAGGTTTTACGATCCGGCGCCAGTCGGTAGCCCGGGTGGCATTCGCAACGCGCCAGCCCGTTGTGGTTGTGGCATTTGTGCATGCAGGCTCCGTTGTGGGTCGCGCATGGATTCTTCACTGGGAGGCAGGGGAAATTAGCCATTAGCTGCAATACTTGGATTTAACCCTGGTTTAGCTCTAACCGAGGGTTCCCTCCCTGAGTGCGCCCTGCCCTGCCACGCCCCTCCCAGTTAAACAAGCCAGGTTTGGTGGCTTAACAGGCAGGAGCCAGACCCGAAGCAGAATCCCTAAGTGTGCTAAACCATGGTTTGTTTATTGCAAACCATTCGACTCAACTGCACTGTCCGATTTTGCAATCTTCTTTTCTCCATCCTCTTGCACATTTGGGACGATTTGCAACCCTTTTGTAGAACTGGGTGTGCATACCTCTCTGCGTGTTTGTGTGTAGCGGTTTGGGTGCGTTTGTGTAGCTTCCCTCACAACGAACTCGGAGGAGAGAAAAGTGCGGTGCCAAGGAATGCATTCCTTGCAACAAAAGGGAGCCCGTGTTTAATTTTACACATTGCGTTTGCAGTGGAAAAAGGAAGAGAAACATGTCATTAAAAAAAATACTAGACTGTGCAGAGATCTTAGCAAAACGACACCAAGAACGAGCGAGAAGGGAGCACCAGCTCGTTCGCTTTAAATATTTGCCTTCATCATTCTAGTCCTCAATGCACTGCAGTGATTTAGTCTCGGTCTATCCGGCAGAGGTGGAACGACTATAAATCTAAAAAGAATGAGGGCTTTGCAAAACCAAGCAGCTGTGTAACATTGACCCGTATATTGTTTTATTATTATTAGGTTTTGGGGGGGCTTCCCAGAGTTTTTCAGGGGGGCGGGAGACTCACCCACGCAGTGCTTGCCATCCTCTTTCAGCTGGTAATTCGGCCGGCATTGGCATCGGTGGTGGGAGAAGGTCAGCTGCACACAATCGTGTTCGCAGCCTCCGTTGTTGATGGCACAGGGGTTGCCAGCTAGAGAGAGGGAGTTTTTAAAAAAGGGTTAGCCAGGTAGGAGTCCAACTGGTGCAGCCACAACTGCTCCCGACAAGCCAGGCGGGAGTTCAACAGGTGGATCCATGCCTAAGAAGCAGAGGCTTCTCTTTGCCCTCGATGGGAGATGAGAGCAATGAAACGCATTTCTTTAAATCCACGTCACAAAGAAGCCAACCTTTTCCTTGCTAAGACAATTTCAACTGTAGAAAAATGGTCTTCCATTGTCCATCGCAGGGTTTTTCATTAATGGGGGGGGGGGACTTCAACTCCCAGAATCCCCCAGCCAACCCAAAGTTAGCCAGGAATTCTGGGAGTTGGTCCACCTACCTTAAAGTTTTCTTCCTTCCTCTTCCCTTCCCCCTTTCCTTTTCTTCCTTCCTTCCATCCATCCTTCCTTCCTTCCTTCCAGCTTTATTATTCTGCAAGGACGGTTCCAACTCTTTTATTCTGTATTTCCTTCCTTCCTTCCTTCCTTCTTTCCTTCCTTCCTTCCTTCCTTCCTTCCTTCCTTCCTTCCTTCCTTCCTTCCTTCCTTCCTTCCTTCCTTCCAGATTTATTATTCTGCAAGGACCGTTCTAACTCTTTTATTCTGTATTTCCTTCCTTCCTTCCTTCCCTCCTTCCTTCCAGCTCAGTTATTCTCTGACACTTCCAACTCTTTTATTCCATATTTCCTTTTTCTTCCTTCCTTCCTTCCCTTCCCTTTATCCTTTTCTCCCTTCCTCCCTTTTTCTTCCTTCCTTCCCTTTTTCCTTTTCTCCCTTCCTCCCGTCCATCCTTCCTTCCTTCCAGCTTTATTATTCTGCAAGGACCCTTCCAACTCTTTTTATTCTGTATTTCCTTCCTTCCCTTCTTCCTTTTCTCCCTTCCTTCCTTTTTCTTCCTTCCCTCCCTCCCTCCTTCTCTCTCTTTCTTTTCTTTTTCTTTCTTTAATTCCTTTCTTTCTTTCATTTTCTTTCATTTATTTTCTTCTTTCATTTTCTTTCTTTGTTTCTTTCATTCTCTTTTTTTCATTTTCTTTTGTTTATAAATTTTCTTCTTTCTTTCTTTCATTTTATTTTCTTTCTTTTTCTTCTTCCTTCCTTCCTTCCTTTCTTTCTTTCTTTCTTTCTTCTTTCCTTCCTTTCTTTTTCTTTCCTCAGATGTGGCCAAAAGCCAGATTTGAGCCATGCGTAATAGAAGCATTTGTAGCCCAAATTTTTTCCGCTCCCCTCTTCTGAGCCACAACCACAGCCATTTTCACACAACCCTCCCCTTGTGTGTTTGCATGTCAGAGGTTTCTAAAATCCTTGTCGTGACAGGCAAAAAATCTGCTAAACTCCCAGCGAAGAATGAACATTAAAACAGAACTGCTCCACTCACTCTAAACCGCAGAATAAAATGAAAAAGAATTCAACGCACGCTAGCAAAACTCCCCTTTGCTTTTGTTCTCCTGCAAAAATGCCACTTCTGTGAGTAGAAAAACTCAAATTTTACACGTGGTACAAATCCATGTATTAAATTGCAGCTAGGAAAGGTTTTGCGTTTTTTTTCTGAACTGAATTCCAATATGGGATTTGTTTTTAAAGATAACTCGATATATTTGAAAACACGGAAGCGTTTCCACAACTGGATTAGCCGTTCGGGCCCGAAATGGGGAGAAAAAAAGAGATTTTACATCAATAAAAATCAGGCGGGCATCGAAGAAATTAAAAACAATCGAAGTTGTCATCCGTGGCTGTGCAAATATTCGGTGTTTTTCCATCTTAGGCTCATTTTGTCTCCTGAAATTCTGCAGCTTTCCCAGTGGATAATTTCTCTACATCCCCCCACCGTGAAAAAGATGCTCACCCCATCTGAACCTCAATGTTTTTTTTCCCCCAAACTGTGTCGGCCAAAATGTATGCATTTCGTTTGCGTTGACCACGACACTAAGGAAATTCCAACCTGGGACACATAATGAGGACCAGAAGTTTTGGCTTGGCAAGAGATTTTAAAAAAAGGGGGAAAAAAACCAGACAGACGGAGAATGGAAGCTGAAGAGGGTGAGGGAGGGCAGAAAAATCAGGACCGACACACACCGCTTGGCACCCGGAAAGGCGATGGTGAAAAGGGGGACCCCCCCCCCAAAAAAAACCGCAGGAAAAGGAGACGCAAAGTTTCCACTCTTGAATTGAGGTTGGAAAACGGCGAGTTGTTTTTTTTTTAAGATTCCGCCTTGCTGATCAACCTTGAATATCTTGATTTGTGACTGTAGGTTTTTAGCCAAAATTCAGGCCAAGGAAGGCAAAAAATATCACATCCGTTCAGATTTCTTCCTTCGGTAAAAGGTGTTATTGGGTTAGGAGCCAGGAGAGGGAATTTTTCTCCTCCTCTCTGCCACAAAAACTTTCCTTTCCTTTCTATCTTTTCCTTTTGTCCTTCCTTCCATTCTTTCCTCCCTCGTTCCCTTTTCTCCCTTTCTTCCCTCCCTCTGTCCCTCCCTCCCTTCCTCTTTCCCTCTTTTTCCTTTCCTCCTCCATGCTTCCCTCCTTCCTCTCTTCTTTCCTTTTCTCTTTCCTCCATTTATACCTCCCCTTTTCTCTCTTCTCTCCTTCCTCCATTCTTCCCTCCTTCCTTTTCTCTATTTCCTCCATTTATACCTCACCCTCCCCTTTTCTCTCCTTCCTTCCTCCATTCTTCCCACCTTCCTCTCCTTTCCTTTTCTCTCTTTCTTCCATTTATACCTCCCCCCACCTTTTTTCTCTCCTCTCCTTCCTTCTTCCATTCTTCCCTCCTTCCTCTCTTCTTTCCTTTTCTCTCTTTCCTCCATTTATACCTCCTCCCTCCCCTTTTCTCTCCTCTCCTTCCTTACTTCATTCTTCCCTCCTTCCTCTCTTCTTTCCTTTTCTCTTCCCTCCATCTATCCCTCCCCCTCCCTTTTCCTCTTCTCTCCTTCCTTCCTTCCCCCAATCTTCCCTCCTTCCTTTCTTCTTTCCTTTTCTCTCTTTCCTCCATCTATCCCCCCTCTCTTTTTCTCTCTTCTCTCCTTCATTCTTCTCTTCTTCTCCCCCTTTTTTTCCTCCTTCTATACCTCCCCCCTCCCTTTTTCTCTTCTCTCCTTCCTTCCTCCCTCCTTTCTTTTTTCCTTCTCTCTCTCTCTCTCTCTCTCTCTTTCTTTCTCTTTCTTTCTTTCTTTCTTTCTCAATACCCCCCCACCCTCCGTTCTTCGCTTAGCAGGCTTCAGCGAAGCTGACTGGGAACAAAAATGGACACCCCCCCTCTCCCACGTTTCCAGAGAAAGTGTAGTTTTTAAAAATGCTTTAAAAGTTTAAAAAAAAACTTCCAAAGCTCAGCTGTGCAATGTGCAATTGCCAAAACGGGTTTTTTTTAAACTTTTTTTTAGTATTTTCTGCTACAGGTTTGGGTGAATTGGCCCGAACTGGTAGCATTTCACCCCTGCTACCCATCCCTTCTAACCATGCGTTCGAGTTCTCCCATGCCGTACTCAGAAAGAAGAGATTCCATAGACAAAGGAGCACCCAGGAGGCCTTAACAAGAGAGGGTCTCCCTCCCTCCGTGGGATTTTCCCATCGTGCCTTGCAGAAGATGACCCAGAGACTCACGGAGACACGTCCTGCCGTCCGCGTGGAGACGAAATCTTGGCTGGCACTCGCAGTGATAGCTCCCCGGGGTGTTGACACATCTGTGCTGGCAGCCCCCGTTGTGAGTTTGGCACTCGTCAACCTCTGGAAAGGAAACAAGATGGAAGCGGGACAAAAACTCTGCTCGGCAGCCACGCCGGCCAACTCCCCACTCCGCAGAGGATTGTCTCCGGTGTCAAACGCCAAGATCCCTTCCAGCTCTATTCTGATGGATGGATTGAAATGGCCTAGAAGTCTCCTGCTTGAGCAGGGGGTTGGACTAGAAGACCTCCAAGGTCCCTTCCAGCCCTATTCAGATTGATTGATTGATTGATTGAAGAGGTCTAGGGTCTCCTGCTTGAGCAGGGGGCTGGACTAGAAGACCTCCAAGGTCCCTTCCAGCTCTATTCTGATTGATTGATTGAAATGGCCTAGAAGTCTCCTGCTTGAGCAGGGGGTTGGACTAGAAGACCTCCAAGGTCCCTTCCAGCTCTATTCTGATTAATTGATTGAAATGGCCTAGAAGTCTCCTGCTTGAGCAGGGGGTTGGACTAGAAGACCTCCAAGGTCCCTTCCAGCTCTATTCTGATTGATTGATTGAAATGGTCCAGGGTCTCCTGCTTGAGCAGGGGGTTGGACTAGAAGACCTCCAAGGTCCCTTCCAGCTCTATTCTGATTGATTGATTGATTGATTGATTGAAATATCCTAGGGTTTCCTGCTTGAGCAGGGAGCTGGACTAGAAGACCTCCAAGGTCCCTTCCAGCCCTATTCTGATTGATTGATTGATTGAAGAGGTCTAGGGTCTCCTGCTTGAGCAGGGGGTTGGACTAGAAGACCTCCAAGGTCCCTTCCAGCTCTATTCTGATTCATTGATTGATTGATTGATTGATTGATTGATTGAAATATCCTAGGGTTTCCTGCTTGAGCAGGGGGCTGGACTAGAAGACCTCCAAGGTCCCTTCCAGCTCTATTCTGATTGATTGATTGAAATGGTCTGGGGTTTCCTGCTTGAGCAGGGGGCTGGACTAGAAGACCTCCAAGGTCCCTTTCAGCTCCAGATTGATTGATTGATTGAAATGACATAGAGGTCTCCTGCTTGAGCAGGGGGCTGGACTAGAAGACTTCCAAGGTCTCTTCCAGCTCTATTCTGATTGATTGATTGATTGAAATGGCCTAGAGGTCTCCTGCTTGAGCAGGGGGCTGGACTAGAAGACCTCCAAAGTCCCTTCCACACCTCTGGCCAAATGGACATTGCCCTTGGATTCAGAGCCGGTGGGTATGGTTAGGAGGGGGCACGCTTTTTCAGCCATCCTTATGTTCATTTCGTGGTAATTTGCAGATCTATTCTGATTGATATATTCCCTCGTTTGGAGAATAAAAAATGCTACCAGATTCTTGACTTTTTTTGCTACTGCTACGGAATCTCGCCACCGATAATGTCCATCCAGAATCTAGGAACACAGCCAGTTTCAAGCATGAGGATGTCTAGCCAGAAATTATTTGTATTTTATTTTTTTTACTTGGCCTTCTATGAAATTTAACGAGCTTGGGGGAAAACCGTCTGGATTAATTTTGAGCCCCGTCCATAAAATAAATTTTCAAGTCTATTTTTTTCCCCCCTCTCTCCCAATTTGGGTCAATTCCAAAATTCTACAAAGTTGTCAACTCTCTTGGGTGTTTTTGTTTTTTTGTTCCCCTTCCATAAATTAGCTGCAAAAAAATTAAAAAGAATATTTTTATAAGTTAAAAAAAAAGAAAGCAAATATTTCTTATAAACAGTAAACAAATGCAATCAGAAAACATAACAAATTACACACTGTGGTTTAAGTCACGCTTGCTCATGTCTATTTGTTGAGAAGGCCAAATGGGTGAATTATAAATTGTGAACATATTTAAGGTTTTAGAAGTGCGGCTTGCGCTGCATTAACCCAGCATTGTTTTGGGACATATTTTTGGAACCCTCGCATAAATCTATTAATTTGGCTTTCGGCACCAAGAAAAATTGGCAAACATGGAGAAATGAGGGGGGGGGGGAGAGAGAGAAAAGAAATGCATAGCTTCCAAATCAAATCTTTGGAATACGCAGAAATGGAGAAATGGGAGAAGGAAGATGACAAAATTAGGAGGGATGGCGAAATTGACTTCCTTGATTAAAGAAAGAATATTAATTATATTTATTAGGGACCCGAAGACCCTTATGGAGTTTTGTTTTTTTTTGCTGGGGAGAAAAATGAACTTATGATGTGTGGCTTTAGGGTTTAATCAGGGTAGATTATTTGGGGGGGGGATTGTGTTGTAATTCGAGAAATATAAATGGAATTGCTGTTAAGATTGGAAATCATCTCTTTGTTTTCTTTCCTTCTCTCTTCCTTCCTTTAATTCATTTCTCTCCCTCCCTTTCTTTTCTTCCTTCCTTCCTTCCTCCCTCTTTTCTTTTTTATTTTTCCCTCCTTTTCTCTCCCTCCTTTTCCTTCCTTCCCTTCTTCCTCTCTCTCCTTGCCTCTTTACTTTGTTTCCCCCTCCCTCTCTTCTTTCATTCTACTTTGCCCTTCTTCCTTCCTTCCAATCTTCCTTCTACTTTCCCCTTTTCCTCCTTCCCTCCTTTCCTTTCCTTCTCTACTATCTATCCTTCTCCCCTTCTCTACTATCCATCCTTCTTTCCTCCTTCCCTCCCTTCTTCCTCCCTTCCTTCTCTTACTTTCCCCTTGTTTTCCTTCCAATCTTCCTTTTCTTCCTACTACTTTCCCCTTTTCCTCCTTCCCTTCTTTCCTTCCTTCACTCCCTCCCTCCTTCTCTACTGTTCATCCTTCTTTCCTCCCGCCCTCCCTTCTTCCTTCCTTCTCCTACTTTGCCCTCCTTCCTTCCTTCCTTCCTTCCCATCTTCCTTCCTTCTTACTTCTCCTTCTTTCCTTCCTTCCTTCCAACCTTTCTTCTCTTCCTACTTTCCCTTTTTCTCCTTCCCTTCTTTCCTTCCTCTCCCTCCTTCTCTACTCTCCATCCTTTTTCTTCTTTCCTCCCTTCTCCCTCCCTCCGGTTTTCTCTACTGCCCATCCTTCTTTCCTCCTGCCCTCCCTTCTTCCTTCCTTCCTTTTCCTACTTTGCCCTCCTTCCTTCCTACATATCTTCCTTCTCTTCCTTCTACTTTCCTCTTTTACTCCCTTCCTTCTTTCCTTCCTTATCTCCCTCCTTCTTTCCTCCCTCCTTCCTTTCTTCCTTCCTTCCATCTTTCCTTCCTCCCTGCCTCCTCTTTTATCCTCCATTCGTCCCTCCTTCTCCTTTCCCTTCCCTTTGCTTTCTTCAAAAAAAAAAATTAGGATTGCTTATTAAAGAAAAGGAAACTGAGCATCCTTGGATGGATTGGGGTTTTTTTTTTCCCCAGCAGGAAACCGTACAAAAACATTTTTTAGTCGATCAGTTTTCTTCCTTCTTTGTTTCTGCGCCCGAAATCCAGTTAAAGACAGCAAACTGGTGTGTTTCCTCCTTTCTGTTTTGTTTAGCTCCCCATGCTGCCCCCACAACGTCTCGGCCCTGGAATTGAACATCTGGCTGGCTGCCCCTCTTGGCTGCCCGCCCTCCCTCCCCATCTCTCGCCAAGCGTCTCCTTTCGAACCCAAATCAAGGAAGGCGTTCCAGTCCACCGAAAGGGAGGTTTTTGCATCCTGAAAGGGAAATATTTGCGTTCGTCTTCTCTGAAGAGACTTCGGAAAGTTTGGGTCCCGGTTTAAAAAGCTTTGAGAGAGAAGATGTGGAGACGGGATTTAGCAGGCAGGAAGGACGGTGTGTGCATGCAAAGTTCTGGGTTCGTTTGTTTGTTTTAAATTCCCTCTTTCCCATCTCTAGCTTTGGGTGGCAAAAATGAGCGGGAGGGACCCCCGGAGGGCATCTAGTCCAACCCCTCTCAGGCAGGTGGCCGTCTGGCCTCTGTTTGAAGGAGGCCTTTGGTGAAGGAAAAACTGAAGCTAAACATCTCCGGAAGATCCGATTCTCAGATCTTGCAACATTTTAATCGCCCTATTAAAACCCCTGAATTTTTTTTTAATTTTTATTTCTCATACATACATTCCCAAATATACAGTCTCATAGCTATTATTAATCATATGTGTTATCTTATAAGGTTTATAACAATTTCTTCCTCCTCCTAAAATTTAAAAAATAATCTTTTCTACCATTCTCCTTCTTCTTCCTTCCCTTTTTTTCCTTCCCTCCCTTCTTCTCTCCTTCTCTCCTTTCTTTCCTCTGCTCCTTTCCCTTCTCTCCTTCCCCTTCCTCTCCTCCACTCCTCCCCTCTTCTTCCCTTCCCTGCCCTCTCTCCTACTCTTACTTCCCCTCCATTTCTTCCTCTCCTTTTCCCTTCCTTCTTTCCCTCTCTTTTCTCCTCTCCTTCCTATCTTTCTCCGTTCCCTCTTTCCATTGTTGTGTTTACATATTTTTCCCCTTCAACCTGGTGTGTTTTCGGGGTGGCGTTTTAGCAAGCTCCGTTCTGTATTTAGATAACCATCTTAAATCCCCTCTTCCACCATTTATTTCCCAGTTTAATAGTTACACATATATCATCCTTTTAAACGTATATTTGTATATTAATACCTTTCTATTTTCCCCCTCCTTCACTTGATGGCGTGTCATCTGAGTTTCTATTTCCTTTCCTCCCCCCTTTTTCTTCTCATTAACTCTTTGTCCTCTCCAGTTATTTGATTTATATTCTTTTATTTATATAAAACCCCTGAATTGTGGGGGCCGTAAATTGGACCCAGAGCTCTGATTAGGGCACAAAGTGTTGTGAGTTGACCTCCAATGTGCATACGGACGCAGCTTTTTCCTCTAATTTTTTTGTTCCAATTCCTGAACTGAGCAGGGGCTGGACTAGATGACCTCAAGAGCACCAACTCTATTTGTTTTTAGCCCCACTCCGTTCACCCAACAACCGACTGCAACCTTCCATCCCGTGAGTGTTTCCGTGCGCTGATGTTACAAGAAACTCACAACTGCCTTGGATGTGTGTGTGTATGAGTGTGTGTGTGGGGGGGGCACCCAATAGCACTGCTCCAAAATTTGAGGGGCTGCCCCAAAGAAGAGGAGGGGGGGGTCACCCCATCCTCCAAAGCACCAGAAGGCAGGACAAGAAACCATGGATGGAAACTAACCCAGGAGGGAAGCGACCTGGAATGGGAGAGGAATTTTCTCACAATTTAAGCAGTGGGCACAACTTGCCACCAGAAGTTGTGAATGCTCCAACACTGGAGGTTTTTAAAGAAGAGATTGGACCGGCATTTGTACAGAAAGGCATAGGGTTTCCTGCCTGAGCAGGGGGTTGGACTAGAAGACCTCTAAGGTCCCTTCCAGCTCTTGTTACTCTCTAATTCTATAATCCCAAATCAATGAATCAGTGGAACAACTTGCCTCTAGAAGTTGGGAATGCTCCAAAAACGGAGCATTTAAAGAAGAGATTGGACCACCAATTGAATTGAATGGTCTCCTGCTTGAGCAGGGGGTTGGACTAGAAGACCTCCAAGGTCCCTTCCAGCTTCTGTAATTCTAGAATTCCAAATTAATCGGTGGAACGGCTTGCCTCCAAAATTGGAGCTTTTGAAGAAGAGACCGGCCACCTTTTGAACGGAATAGTCTAGGGTCTCGTGCTCGAGCAGGGGGTTGGACTAGAAGACCTCCAAGGTCCCTTCCCCGCTCCGTTCTTCGCTTATTCTGTAGCCCGCTCGGTGTATTTCTTACCCACTGGTTTCCCCGCAGGAGCCCACTCACCTGGCCTGCTCTCCGAGCGTCCCCCGCCGTAACCCGCCTGCCCCCCGTAGCAGGGGAGGCAGCTCTTCCAGAGGTACCGATAGTGGAGCGCGGAAGCCGGGCGGGGGTCCCCAATCCAGACCACCAGCCACCAAAACACCAACGCCCGAAGCCCCTCCGCTCTTCCTCGCATCTTGCAAATGCTGTGTCTTATCCTGCAGCGTCGTAAAAAAAACAAAAAACCCTTTTTCAGCGACGTCCATCCTCCCCTCTCCACAATTGCAGCCCCCTCCCCTCACTGCATGCCTTCTTTACCTCCCCCCTCCAACACCCCCCCCCACAAAAAAAACCCACCCAAGCATGTCAAATTTTTGCTAGTTTTGCAACTCCAAACGCTGCGATTTGGACGTAACTGGGTCCCCCTTGTGAGTTAAATTAATATATAATATATATATGTGTGTGTGTGACTCTTCTCTCTCTCACACACGAGCCCCCTCCTCATCCTCTCCCCACCTCGCACATATTTTCGGTTGCGTGCACCGCACACACAAAACACAGGAATCTTTTTTCTGGCTGATGGACGGAGGGAGGTTTATACGCATTCTTGGCCTGCGTCCAACTTCGCATCTTGGCCATGTCAACAATCAAAGGGGGATGGAAATCCGGGGGGGGGGGGGTTGGGGGGGTGGAGAGGGGAGAGGGGGGGGCTTAAATTAAATCCACATTTTGAAAAAGTCCTGAATGGCACAACCACAGTGGCGGCTCTTTTTTTCCTTCCACTGAGCGGCGGAGAGAAAACATCCCCAAATATTATAAATCCGGAGTAATTTCGTAGCGATAGGATCCCATCTGCAGGGAGGGAGGGAGGCGGTCCTCGACTTACGACGGTCTGTTTAGTGGCGAAAGTTGCCACGTCGCTGAGAAAAGCGACTTAGGGGACGTTTTTCACACTTATGGGGGTCTCAGGCGATCCAAATTCAACCGATTTGTATTTATGACGGTCACAGGTGAATAGTATGTATGAGTTTCCGGCCATAAAACTGGCTGGATTGCGCCGTAAATTGCGCCAATGGTTCTTGACTTAACAACAGATCGTTTAGCGACCGTCCAAAGTGACAACGCGGCTGAAAAAAGTAACTTAGGACCAGTTTTCACACTTACGACCATTGTAGTCTCCCCGGGATCACATGAACTCCAGCCGCTTGACAACTGACTCATATTTATGACGGTGGCAGATTCCCCCACCCCGGGGTCACGTGATCCCTTTTTGCGACCTTCCGGCCAGCCAGGTCAACGGGAAAGCTAGATTTGCTTAACGACCGTGCAACCGACTGAACCGCTGCAGTGATTCACTTAACGACAATGGCAAGAAATGTCGTAAAATGAGGCAAAAGTGAAATGTTTCTCTTGGCAACAAAATTTGGGGGCTCCATTGGTGTTGTACGTCAAGGACTCTTCGCATTAGGAATGACAGATGTGAGAATGCCGTATGAAATTTTGATTCTCTCTGGGGGAAAAAAAATTCCAATTTTATCTCCAAATATCTCGGCAGGAAATTAAAATCCGTGGTGCCCTAAACAGAGCCTCCGTCTTGGCTGGCATAAAACGGGCACGAAAACTACGAAGGGGACTGTCGTTTTATTATCCTCGTCAGCCAGCTCCAAAATTTTTAAAAAAAACGGAGCCTTGCTGAGCGGACTCCTCGAACTCGGAGCCCGCTCGGCCGAATTCGAACACGCAACCTTTCAGACTCAAGCGCCTCCGTTTCCATTTCCAGCTTAGGGTGAGCCAGAACTGCAGGAGATTTAATCCTCTCCAGGGGTGGGGGGGGGATGGGGACCCCCCTGCTCTCTAATTTCCAGAAGCAAACGGCACACCGTGGGGGAAAAAACCACGGGAGCCATTGTGCAAAAGGGCAACTGAGGGGAGCAAAAGAACGGGAGAGATTTCCCCAGGGCTGATGACGACGGATGAGGTGGGCTTTGGAAGGGGTGAGGTAGGACTTGCCACAGTTTATGTGGGACCCCCTAAGTGAATCCAGGCTGGGAAGAAAGGATTTGCAAAATTCAGAATATGCTCTGAATGGAGCATGTTTTTTCCCCCCTAGGTGAACGAATGAACGAACGAACGAACGAACGAACTAACGAACTAACTAACTAACTAACTAACTAACTAACTAACTCACACACTCTCTCTCTCTCTCGTCTGTCTATTATATTGTATTCAACCTTTGAATTTTTCTTTGTATTGTATTTATCATATTTCTCTACCAATACTATTTACAAATATCTATATTATGTCTGTTTTATGGATTTACCTATTTATATTGCATTTAACAATGTTATCCATTTATTGTATTGTTTTTAATTGTATCTAGTTTTCCATTCTATTTAGTTTTCTATTGTATCTATCTTTTTTTCTTTCTTTCTTTCTTTCTTTCTTTCTTTCTTTCTTTCTTTCTATCTATCTATCTAGTCCTCGATCCATCCATCCCTTTCTCTATTTACCTCTCTATATCTCTCCATTTCTGTCTCTTCCTCTCTATCATCTATCATCTAATCTGTCATCTATCGATCCATCTATCATCTATGTAATCTATTTAATCTATCATCCATCTATCATCTATTTATCTATCATCTATCTTTCCATCCATCCCTGTCGCTATCTACCACTCTATATATCTATCTCTATATCTCTCCATCTCTATGTCTATCTCTCTATCATCTATCCATCCATCCCTGTCTCTAGCTACCTCTATATATTATCTATCTAATCTATCATTCATTTATCATCTATCTATCCATCCATCCCTCCGTCTCTACCTCTCTATATATCTATCGTATATCTCTCCATCTCTATGTCTATCTATTTCTCTATCTATCATCTATCTAATCTAACATCTATTTAATCTATCATTCAACATCTAACATCCATCCATCCCTGTCTCTAGTTACCTCTACATATTATCTATCTCTATCTTCCCATCTCTCTCTATGTCTATCTATCATCTATCTAATCTAACATCTATCTATCTATCTATCTATCTATCTATCTATCTATCTATCTATCTATCTATCTATCATCTATCTATCTATCTATCTATCTCTATCTATCTATCTATCTATCTATCTATCTAATCTATCATTCATTTATCATCTATCTATCCATCCATCCCTCCGTCTCTATCTCTATATATATCTATCCTATATCTCTCCATCTCTCTATGTCTATCTCTCTTATCATCTATCTATCTATCTAATCTATCATCCATCTATTTATATCTATCTATCTGTCTGTCTGTCTGTCTGTCTGTCTGTCTGTCTGTCTGTCTGTCTGTCTTCCTGCCTGCCTGCCTACCTACCTACCGTATCTATCCATCATTTATCATGATTCCATCAGAAATCAGTTGGTGGTTAATTTGGATCTACACCAACCCTTCATAGCTGGCTAAGTTCAACATTTTGCAACAAATCCGTTGGGTTTTCTACATTCCAGGACTCCATCCATGCTCAAAACGAGAGGGGGGGGAAGCACTTTTGGGGCAGGGGGGGGGAGAGTAAGTGGAAACTAGGAATTAAGTGACAGGTCAGGGCCAAGGAAGAGACTCCTTCCATGCTGAGCTTCAGGAGGCCACAACAGATGGCCCGTCCTGCGGTCAACCTCTCTCAGCTGGACCTCTCTCCAGAACATGGTTGGGTTCTCCACCCCCATGGCTGATGTTAGCCAACCTCAAACAAATCTGGTTTGTTTCCCTGGAAAGCCAAGTTTTGAAGGAACCGGTAGATGCTGGGGATTTGTGTGTCTCTTGGCCGGGAGACCATTTTTCTCTTCTCCTGTCTGTGTTTTTCATTCAGCCAAAGGAATTTGGAGGTCTTTCTTGCTCTCCGTCCAGATTTCTTCCCTCCGGGGGTTGAGAGGATCTTGGCCAACAAAATCCCACCCCCCCAAAAAAACGTGTGATGGATGATCAGCAAATGTGAAATCTGCAGAGAGCAAAGGAAAGGCGATAAATTCAGAGAGTGATGTTCCAATTGTTTTACTTGGGCTTCTCCAAAAAAGAGAGAAAAAAAGGTTGGAATTTGCTAACTCCTCAGAAGGTCTCCTGGCTTTCCACAAATCCTTCCATGCTCCCCCCCAGAAATCAACACGTCTCGGGCCAAGCCAGGCTCTAGAAAGTCCACTCGGATTGTTGGGTGGATAAGCAAGCAATTTAGGTGGTTCTTCTTCCTTCCCTTTCCTCCTCCTCCTCCTCCTCCTTTTCTCCTCCCCCTCCTCCATCAACTTCCTTCTCTTCTTCTCCTCCTTTTTCTTTTTCTTCTTCCCCTCCTCCATCATCTTCCTTCCCTTTCCTCCTCCTCCTTCTTTTCTCCTTCTTCTTCTCCTCCCCCTCCTCCATCAACTTCCTTCTCTTCTTCTCCTCTTCTCATTTTTTCTTCTCCCCCTCCTCCATCATCTTCCTTTCCTCCTCCTCCTTCCCTTTCTTTTCTTCTTCTCCTTCTCCTCCTCCCTCTCCTCCATCATCTTCCTTCTCTCTCCTCCTCCATCATCTTCCTTTCCTTGCCTTCTCCTCCCCTCCTTCATCTTCTTCCTTCTCTCTTCTCTTCCTTTTCTTCTCCTCCTTCTCCATCTTTTTTCTTCTTCTCCCACTCCCCATATTCCTTCTCTTCTTCTCCTCCCCCTCCTCCATCTTCTTCCTTCTCTCTTCTTCCCCTTCTTCTCCTCCATTTTCCTTCCCTTTCCTCCTCCCCCTTCCTCTTCTTGTTGTTCTCCTTCTCCCCTTCCTCCATCTTATTTCAATCTTCTTCCTCCTCTTCCCCTTCTTCTCCTCCTCCTCCCCATCATCTTCCTTCTCTCTTCTTTTCCTCCTCCTCCATCATCATCCCTTTCCTCCCCCCTCCTCCATCATCTTCCTCCTCTCTTCTTCTTCCTCCTCTTCTCCTTCTCCTCCCCCTCCCCCTTCCCTTTTGGCTTGCTTTGCCCTTCGGCAGATCAGCAAGCCAGAAAGATCCCCGTATATTCCTTAGCTGACTTACGACACTCGCTCTAGCAATGGATCCTGACCTGGGGGGGGGTTGGGCTAGATGACCTCCAAGGTCCCTCCCGATTGTTACTGTCTGCGATTCTAGGTGGCAAACTAGGGCTCCCGGGCAGGAGAGGTAAAGTGGAGGGTGAGAAAAGTTGTGGGTTGTCACAAATTTTAAACCTGGGTCCACAAAAACGCAGGTATTTTTTTTTACCCCTGGCAGTTTCAGAGGGAAAATGAAAGCAGGGAGGTTTAATGCAAAGATTGGTTTCACGTTTTCTAAACTGCCCCGGCCGAGAATATCCCAGTTTTGCCCCCAAAGCGGCTGGGTTTGGAAGAGCCAAACCGTTCCTCCCCTCCAAAAGATTATTTTTTTTAGACTTTCCCCCCCGAATGCCAGACACGCTCCAGAAATCTGTCCTGGGGCCTCGGATCTGGTCTCAGCACAATGGCAGCGCCCGGAAGGTGGCTGGGATTGGCAAAAGGGCTTGGAAAGCTTCCCAAAGCCTTCAAAAGAGACAACGAGAGAGAGGGAGGGAGGGAGAGAGGAAAAAAGAAGGGAGTTGGGGCGTGAAGGCAAAGAAAAGGAGAAGGAGGGAGAGAGGAAGGAAGAAGAAAAGGAAAGAAGGGATGGGGAGAGAGGAAAGGAAGGAAAGAAAGATTAGAGAACAGAAAAGGAAAGAAGGGATGGGGAGGGAGGAAAGAAGGAAGGAAAGACTAGCGAGTAGAGAAGGAAAATGAAGAAGGGAGGAAGGGAGAAAGGAAAGATTAGAGATTAGAGAAGGAAAGAAGAGAGGGGAGGAGAAAAGAAGGAGAGAAGGAAAGAAGGGATGGGGAAGGAGGGAGGAAGAAAATATTAGAAAACAGAGAAGGAGAAAAGGGAAGATTAGGGAAAAAGGAAAGGAAGAAAAAAGAAAAGGGAGAGAGGATTAGGGAAGAGAGAAGGAAAGAAGGAAGGAGAGGATTCACATCTGGCTCTTTTATTTATAGAAAGGGATGAGAATTCCCACAAGAGAAGACGAGACACTGGTTTAAAGCCAGGAGACTTTCCCACATATGTGTATGTATGTATGTTCCAGCTTAACTCTGGAAGGCCTTGAGCAATTTCAAACAAACTTGGTACACAGATGACTTACTCTCTGGAAACGAATACTGTGGGGGTAAGACGCCCCTAACGCCCCTTGGGGTGTGTGTTCTGTTAAGATACAGCCTGTTGTGTCTTAAAATGGCTTCTACTGTACAAATGGCTCTGTGTGTATGTATGTATGTTCCAGCTTAACTCTGGAAGGCCTTGAGCAATTTCAAACAAACTTGGTACACAGATGACTTACTCTCTGGAAACAAATACTGTGGGGGTAAGATGCCCCTAATGCCCTTTGGGGGTGGGGGGGTCCATGTGTGCGTGTGTTCCAGGATAACTCTGGAACGCGTGGGCCGCTAAAATGAAAAGGGCTGAATTATATCTATAGACTATTATATCTATAGTCAAGTCACAGTACTTTTGACAGGGATGGTGTGCATTTTGGATTCCACGATTGGTTAAGATACAGCCTGTTGTGCCTTAAAATGGCTTCTTCTGTGCAGCACAGGGGAGTTGCCATGGTAACAGCTTCCCGCGTTATCAGCTAGTAATAATTAAAAAAAAAAAAAACTAGGAAAACTCCACATCAGAACAGAGTTTAAACAACTTTCCCCCGCCCCCATCTGATTTATTTAGGCAATGCAGAGTCCTCGGCTTACAACAGTTTGCTTAATGACGGGTTCCAAGGTCCCAACAGCACTGAAAAAAAGGGGACTTGTGAACAGTTTTCGCACTTGCGACCGTTGTCGCGTGATTTACATTCGGACGCTCGGGAACCGACTCGTATTTACGACGGCCGTGGTGTCCCCGGGGTCAACGTGATCCTCCCCTTTGGCGACCTTCTGACGAGCGAAGTCAAGGGGGAAGACTTTGCTTAACAGCCAGGTGACTCATTGAATAACGGCAGGGACTCACTTAACGGCTGTGGCAAGGAAAGTCGTGAAATGGGGCAAAGCTCAACTTAGCAGGGGGTTGGACTAGAAGACCTCCAAGGTCCCTTCCAGCTCTATTCTGATTTACTGGAAACATTTTTTTTTAATTCCTTGCTTTCATTGCTTCGGCTGCAACAAATATCTCTTTTCTTTGAAATCTCCTTTTTCTTGGCAAACCTTCCTTTTTCATATGACAGGTTTTAACATGCATCCCAACAAGGAACAATACATTCCTTAAGACAAAAGAGAAGTATCCTCTAAAATCAGGATAAATATGTATTTTAAAGGGTGCGGGCATTTTTGAAGGCAGGTGACATTTTTCTGGCGGTCACGGACGGGTTTTATGAACAGGTTTTCCCCCCTTGAAACCGATGAGCTGCGGGCCAACACAGCTGTGTTTTCAAAATACCAGGTCGTCACGTTTCACTTAGCGACAGAAATGCTGGGCACAGTGGCGGTTGTTAAGTCGAGGATTTTCCCGTATAGGTTCATTTGCTTTTAGAGTGTTTTTTTCTTCGCTATTGTTTGAAAAGCAGGAAATTCTCTTTCCCTTCCTTGACTCCGTAGGGCAGCAGGCGGGCTGAAGCGCTGACAATATCCTTCTATCCATTATTCTCCCTTCCCTTCCTTCTTTTCCATCGGTTCTATCCCTCATGCTGGCTGGGGAATTCTGGGATGCTGGCTGGGGAATTCTGGGAGTTGAAGTCCAGACATCTTCAAGTTGCTAAGGTTGAGAAACACTGCATTAAAGCCCATTTTACATAACAAAGATAGTATCAGCTTTGCACAGAAACTCACCACAGGGCATCTGAGAACCCAACCAAACTTGGGATTCAAAATACAGCCTAGAGAGTTGCCCCTGCATGGCCCTATGGGAGTCTGACAACCACTCAGAATGCAAGCTCAAGATCAAAGGCCAGAGAGGGCATAAAACCAGGGACTCAGCATCTCAGTCGGCCCTTCTCTTCTTCTCCACCAACATTGAAGCATGTGATCCCCTTTTCTGTTCAGGGCTCAAGCCATGTGGTCCTGTCCACCATTAAACCATCTTTCCAAGCAGCCTCCATGTCTCCAGTGTCTTTTTCCCCACTTGGGAGCCGAACTCAGAAGGACGTTTCTTTCAACAGCATGAGTGCAACTTGCAACCTTTCCATCAATGCAGCCTGCAACCTTGCATGCATGCAGCATGCACCTTTTCCTTGAATGCAACCTGCACCCTTGCATAAATGCAACACGCATCTTTTCATGGAGGAATCTTATAAATGCAACGTGCGGCTCTCCCCGCCAAAAGCGCGGCTGCGCAATGAACCCGCCAGCGCGGTGCCCTCCGCAGAGGCGGCGCCTCTGCAGCTCGCGTGAGTCTATGAGAGCGAGCGCGACTCCTCCACGCGCTGGCTCCGCCCTCCTGGGCGGCGGTTGGGGGCTCGGCGCCTGCGCAGAAAAGCACCGCCTGGGCCGGGAGAGGGAGAGAGGCCGCGGCCGGCCGCCGGCGATGCTGCAGCTGCGGGACTCGGAGGAGGGCGCCGGGCCGGCTCTGCTGGTGCCGGCGGCCGAGGCCGACGTGCCCTTCACGCCGCCGGGAGAACTGGAGGGCTCGCTGGCGTCGCCCCGGCAGACGCTGCGCCCGCTCTCCGTCCGCAACCCCACGCGGGGGGGCCGCCTGAAGGAGTACTTCGTCTTCCGGGTGGGTGCCGGGCGCGCATGCGCGGAGTGGAGGGGGGAAAGGAGGAGGCCACGCCCCCCGGGAGAGACTGCCTCGGGCTCTGGAGGCTCCACGGGGGACGGGAAATCCTTCGATGTCTCTGTCTAAAGTGTGTGTAAAGTCTATGTAATCCCATCCATACAGAGTGTATATTTAATATGTTAATATTAATAAATGCATATTTTTCTAATACCAATATAAAGCTATTAACTACACCTAATAAGACTATAATTATAAGTTGCCTCCATGAAAAGATGCGTGTTGCATTTCTGCAAGGATGTAGGTTGCATTCAAGGAAAAGGTGCATGCTAACATATATATGTGTGTGTGTATATATGTAGGCACCTACCTCCGTCTATGTAATTAAATCTATATAGTATATGTTTAATATATATAGAGATTAATTGCATTTTTCTATATTAATGTATATATAACTATGTAATTAAATTATATTCATACATATATACATACACATATATTTCATTTTTCTATATTAATAATGTAAAACTATACCCAACTGACTATAGTTATAAATGAGAGAGGTCGCATATATATATTATATAACTATCTAGTCTATTAGGTAGTTTTACATTATTAATATAGAAAAATTATATGTATGTATGTATATATGTTGTATATGTATATATGTTGTATATATGTATATGTGTGTGTTATACATAAAAAAATACACACACACACACACACACACACACACACACACACACACACACACACACACACATATATATATATATATATATATATATATATATATATATATATATATATATATATATATATATACACACACACATACATATACATATACAACATATATACATACATATATATTCGATTCCCAGTAAGGGTATGGCTAGCTGATGAGAGCTAAACAGCTTGAAATAGATCTATACTAGTCTCCCTTTATTTATTTATCAGCACAAATACATACACATAGATACATATACATATATACACATATATACATATATAAATACATATATTAAAACATATAAATAAAATGCTTCCCTTTTGCCTTTCAGCTCCCTCCCATATTTGGGCATGCCAGGTGCTTTGGCATAACACTTAATCATTTCCTTGGCTCAGCTGATAAGGCGGGAGAGCTTGTGGCTTAGAGGCTAATACAATTGCCTAACATGTAAAAACAGCCCAGGTTCGAATCCCAGTAAGGGTCTGGCTAGCTGATGAGAGCTAAATAGCTTGAAATAGATCTATACTGGTCTCCATTTATTTATCAGCACAAATGCAACACACACACACACTAGATATAATTACATAGATAGGTACCTATATAATGATACAAACACACACATAGAACATAGATATTATATGTCTGTGTGTATCATTTATATAGGCACCTATCTCAGTCTATGTAATTAAATCTATATTGTGTGTTTTAATATTAATTGCATCTTTCACATTAATGTAAAACTATACCTAATAGACTAGATATAGATATATAATATATATACTCACTGTGTGTATAATTGTATTTATATAGGCACCTATCTCAAAAAACAGGACTCCTGGAGATGTAAACCATGTGTACATTTGTGCATGTGGTTATGTTTGTGTATATATGTATCTATGTATCTAT
Source organism: Thamnophis sirtalis (assembly GCF_051295495.1). Lineage (NCBI taxonomy): Eukaryota > Metazoa > Chordata > Lepidosauria > Squamata > Natricidae > Thamnophis > Thamnophis sirtalis. The sequence continues at coordinate 45,446,159 of NW_028261395.1, forward strand.
GCATGTATGTATATGTGCATATGTATATGTATATATATATATAAACACCATAATAGAGTCTAATATCATTTATATACCGCTCCATAGTGCTTTACAGCGCCATCTGAATAGTAAAATAAATGTACTGTATGTCTGTCTACAACTATATGAAGATCAGAGAGAGAAAGAGAGATAGGGGAGAGAGAGAGAGAAAGAAGAAAGAAGGAAGGAAGGAAGGAAGGAAAGAAAGAAAGGAAGGAAAGAAAGAAAGAAAGAAAGAAAGAAAGAAAGAAAGAAAGAAAGAAAGAAAGAAAGAAAGAAAGAAAGAAGAAAGAAAGAAGGAAACTAACTCGCTCCCTGGCTGGGGAATTCTGGGAGTTGAAGTCCACCTGTCTGAAAAGTCAGCCTTAGGTGCAACGTTTGTGAAGCGAGTGGTTAACAATGGCTAATGCTTTTCTCTCCCCATCCAGCCGGGCACCATTGAGCAGGCGGTCAATGAGATCCGGGTGGTTGTGATGCCCGTGGAGGACGGGGAAGTCCAAAGCGTCTGGCTACTGACTGAGTAAGTCCCAGGAAGCCCGGAAGCCTCCTTTGCCTGGACGCCAAAACAGATGAGCATGAAACAAATCACCATTATTTTCTGAAATGTTTAGCCACGCTGGTGTCTTTGCTCTCCTTGGCAGGATCGACCACTGGAACAACGAAAAGGAACGCCTCGTTCTGATTACCGACCGCTCCCTTCTGATCTGTAAATACGACTTTATCAGCCTTCAGTGCCTGCAAGTGACCAGAATCTCGCTTAACGCTGTCGATACCATTTCCACGGGCCAGTTCGAATTTCCCCCCAAGTCGCTCAACAAGTACGTTCTAACAGGGATATAAGGGACCCGGGAGGTCTTCTAGTCCAACCCCCTGCTCGAGCAGGAAGCACTAGACCATTTCAACCAACCAATCAATTGGAATAGAGCTGGAAGGGGCCTTAGAGGTCTTCTAGTCCAGCCCCATGATTAAGCAGGAGACTCTAGGCCAGGTGTTTCCCAACCTTGGCCACTTGAAGATGTCCGGACTTCAACTCCCAGAATTCCCCAGCCAGCATTCGCTGGCTGGGGAATTCTGGGAGTTGAAGTCCGGACATCTTCAAGTGGCCAAGGTTGAGAAACACTGCTCTAGGCCACCGCAGAAAGAGTAGAGCTGGAAGGGACCTTGGAGGTCTTCTAGTCCAACCCCTCTGCTCGGGCAGGAGACCTTATGCCATTTCTGACCGATAGCTTTCCAATCCGTTCTTCAAAACCTCCCGCGTTGAGAGAACTCACAGCTTCCCACGGATCGTTTGGCCAAATTCCTCCGATTCCGACCACGATCCCCCCTCCCGCCTAATATTTTTATTTTAACAAAATGATACAAAAGACTTTAAACGGCTTGCTATGAAGGTTCTTAGCAATTAATGCAGAGTGATTAGAAACCAAACCAGTTGTCACCAAGTGATGGTCTGGAGAAAAATTATTTGCATTTTTTTAGATTGCGCTAAATACTATTTATCTTCTTTTGTTAAAAAACAAATCATATTACTGTTCCACGGGATTTAAAATTATGAATTTAGTAGTCCCTGGGGTCCGAAAGGTTGGCGGCCCCTGAATTAAACCATTCTTCCCACCTCCCCAAAAAAATTATTGATCGTGATCATCCTGAAACGGTCGGCGCGAGCAAAGGTTTCTCTTTCCTCTGTTCTCCAGGCGGGAAGGCGTCGGGATTCGTATCCAGTGGGACAAGCAGAGCCGGGCTTCGTTCATCAACCGCTGGAACCCCTGGTCCAGCAACGTGCCCTACGCCACGTTTACCCAACACCCCATGGCGGATGCCGACGAGAAGATTGCGTCTCTGTGTCAGGTTCAGATATTCTACCATATTGATTGATTGATTGATTACATTTATATGCCACCCTTTTCCCCGAAGGGGACTCAGGGCGGCTCACAATTCAATCAGGGAAGGAGGTACAGACAAGGGAATAAAAAAGACGAGACATAACAATACAAAATTTAAAAACACACAACAATCATACCATTCGAGACGGGGGCAATGGTTCTTTAGCCCCAGGCCTGTCGGAACAGCCAGGTTTTAAGGGCTTTGCGGAAGGCCTGGAGGGTGGTGAGGGTTCGAATCTCCACGGGGAGATCGTTCCAGAGGGTCGGAGCAGCCACAGAGAAGGCTCTCCTCCGGGTAGTCGCCAGTCGGCATTGGCCGGCGGATGGAATTCAGATCGAATTCGGATTTTGGTTTGTTTGAAGGGATTTAGGATGAGGCAGGATTTGGAATCTTAAGGGAGTGAAAAATATTCCCTTATTTGCTTTATTTTATTCCCTCTCTCCCCCTACCCCCACCCCCCCTGGTTGGGGCTTGCGCAGTGGTGGGTTCCGAACCGGTATGCTGCGCACGGGGCCAGTTGTCCTAGTCGGACACCGCCCTCCAACACAGAGCTGCTCATCGGCTGTGTGCACGTCGCATTACAAACAGCTATCGGTCAAAGGAGCCGCTGCTCCCGGCTACTACCGGTACGGCTAAACCGGGCCGTACCTCCCAGAACCCACCACTGGGGTCGCGGTAAATAAGAACCACTCCTAAAACTTTTTCAGAGGTCTTGCACGCTAGGGCAGCCTCTCTGGACGAGGTGCGGGTATCTCTCGAGTTAAGACGGTGATGGAGCCCGGCCGCCGTTGGTCATTAACGTTCGTTAAGCTAACGCAGCCGTCGTAAAACAAATGCCACGGCGGTTAAGCAAAGCAGTGGCTTGCTAAAGGCAGCAGCCCCGTGTGAAGTTCGCTTGCATGGCCGCCGAGAGGCAACCGCTGAATTTTTGGACCCGGCTCCTAACTTTCCGTTTCCAGGTAGGCCGTAACTTCAACGGTCAGTAAGTGACCAGTTGTAAGTTGAGAACTACCTGTAATCCATTCATTCGACCAACTAACCCTCCAGCGGTTTGAGCGGCACGACCGTTGGGAGGTCCCGAAGTCAATTTTCTTAGGGCAGGGGGATCAAACTCAAGGCCCGCGGGCCGCATCCGGCCCGCGGTGTGGTCGGCTCTGGCCAGCGGGCCGTCCTGGGCCACCAGTGCAGAGAGGAAACATGCCAGTGGTTTGGGGAGTGGCGTTAAGCCATGCCCGCCCAGGCCCCCTGAGGTCAACCACAGCTTGGATGTGGCCCGCAGTGAAATTGAGTTTGACACCCCTGTCTTAGGGGGTCAAAATGCAATGGGGTGGTTTCTCCAAAATTGGCAGGGACCCTCCTGATTGTGAAAAACCAGCTCCCCGCTCTATTGTCCCACTAGGTTTAAATCCACTAACGGTGCCTGTTGTACATCTGCGGCGGGAAGTCTGTCACTTCACCGATGTCCGAGGTCCCGCCGGGATGACGCAACAACCCTTCAGCGTCTCCTCCCTCCTTTTTTCTTTCCTTCTGCAGTTGGAGAACTTCCAAATCCAGCTAGTCCAGGCCGTCAAGAAGGCGCACAGGGAGTGTCCCCTCCCGGGCCGGGCCAACGGCGTCCTTCTCCTCGATCGACCGCTCCTGATTGAGACCTACGTGGGGCTGATGTCCTTCATCAACAACGAAGCCAAGCTGGGTTATTCCATGACCAGAGGGAAAATCGGATTCTGAAAAGCCCGCCGAGGTCACCGTCGCCCCTCCGGAAGAGTATAGGGGAGAGAAAACCACGTCCATCAATTTTTTATTTTATTTTTTCCTTCATCTCGTCGGAAATTGCGCCGATCCTTCCCGACGGATTGAGACAAGAGGCGGCCATAGAGTGCCGTTAACCATCCCACCGGAGCCACAATCTTTCTCCATTCCTTCCGTGTTGTCTCGGATAAGATAATCGTTACGTTTTTCACGCATGCTGTGGAGTTTTCCCCTCCCTGTGTAAACAATTTAACCTGGGTTAAATCCTTCTCATGCGGTGGCTAAGTCCCCCCCTCCCCGTGATTAAAAAGGGATCGCTTGAATAGTCTCGCGCAGCTTGTACGTCTCGTTTGCGTTGCAACGGAATCTTCTATATTCTAGCAAGCAAGCACACCTGACGAGTTGTTGCGGCCGCTTCTGCGGTGTGTTGTGTTCAGAGAACTTCCCCCGCAGTCAAAAGGAAAGTCGCGCAAAGAACAATTTCTTCCTCGCGCAGCGAAATTCTACACCACAACGGCGCTGGTTTTGTGGGAATTTCCCGCCATGCAGAATCACGTTTTTCTTATCGAGAAAGGGGGGGAAAGGGAATTTTCAATCAGCTGCCAGTCCAAAGCCAGGGTACTCAAAAAAAAATATCTACCAAAGCAATGGGTATCGAAGCAAGAATGCGTAGTTTTAGTTTGAACGGTGCAGTTTTCTCGCACCGGTTCGAATCCGCCCGGTGCTTAACGTGGGTGGAACGTTCCAGAGGTTGGAAACTCTGAAAAAAGGTGAAAATTGAAATTATATATCCAAAAAAGTCTTCGGAAAAGAGATATCGGAGGAAAATGTCTACTGCCACACGGGGGAAGCAATCTTTTTTTTTAGAAGCATGGAATTTCGTTTTTCGGTGTTTTCCAGTTTTAATTTCCGCATTCCTTAAACGAGGGGACGCTTTTTAAAAGACGACTGGACTTCAACTCCCAGCATTCCCTAGCCAACATGGCTGACTGAGGAATCCTGGGAGTTGAAGTCCAGGTGTCTTAAAAGTCGCCCAGCGGAGAAACACTGCCTTAAAAAACTTATCCAGAACTGAATTTCTGCTGCCCCCATATATACCCTGGTCCTCTCGATACCTCTTTTGTCACTCGGCGTTGTCGCTGCTCACAGCGCACAAAAGATTGTTGCGGGGAGGATGCCAGATAAAATGTCTTTGTTTGTGTTATAAGTTGTGTATACCGAAGCTTAATAAAAATGAGTCCCTACGAATCGCAGAAGCGTTTAACCCACTATTCTTTTTCCGTCTGCCTTTTGTTTCCGTGGGGGGGGCCACTTAAGTGCTTTTATCAGCCTCGGAGACCCAGGGGAGTTTTGCTGGCAGTTGGTGGGCGCACTCACAAAATGGTTGGCGTCGGCCATATTGCATATTATTTGGCTTCCCAGTCACGCTGGAGATCTTCCTTTCAAGGCAGCGGGTCGGGTTTCTCTTCGTTCGGCGTTTTCTTAATAGGATTTTTTTTTTCTTTTTAAAGATGAGAGGGTTAGCAGGGCGGCGTTTAAGCCGTGATTTATTTCATAAGCCAGGATTCAAGGTTTAGGGTTCTGGGTGGTTTAATGAGTGAAAAGCTTTTCTTGAAAAAAAAGCTTTGAAAACCAGGCTGAAGGTTGCAAAATTTAGCTGGCATTATCTCATCCGCCACGTCAGCGCCAAGAGTGGGCTAGATCCATTTAGGATGGGGATGGAAGACCACACGGAAATCCTACCGCTTCAGCGAGCCTCTCACTTCCATTACTAGCCAAGACAACTATGTGAATTGCACAGGAATTCTCCAGGATTTTTCTCAAAAGGAGAAGGGGGGGGGATCAACAGAAAGGTCGTGTTCCCTATTTTTTCTTGTCTATCTCCTTCCTCCTTTATTTTCCTCTTTCCTTCCTGTTTTCTTTCTTTCCAACTTTCTTTTGCTCTTTCCTTTCTTCCTTCAATATTCCATCCTCCTTCCAATTTCCTTTCTTCCCTCCTTTTTTTTCCTCCTTCCCATATCCTGCTTTTCCTTCCCTATTTCACTTTCCTTCCCTTTCCCTCTCCTTCCCTCACTTCCTTCATTTCCCTCCTCTCTTTCCTTTTTCCTTCCCTTTTCCTCTCCTTCCCTCACTCTTCTTTTCATTTCCTTCCCTTTCTCCCCTTTCCTTTTTCCTTCCCTCTCCCTCCCTTTTCCTCTCCCCCTCCCTCATTTCCTTCCTTCCCTTTCCCTCTCCTTCCCTCACTCCATTCTTTTCTTCATTCCCTCCCCTCTTCTTTCTGTTTTTCTTCCTCTCTCCCTCGCTCATTTCCTCCCTTCCCTTTCCATCTCCTTCCCTCACTCCCTTTTCATTTCCTTCCCTCACTCCCCTCTTATTTCCTTTTTCCTTCCCTCTCCCTCCCTCTTCTTCCTCTTTCCCTCCCTTATTTCCTTCCCTCACTCCCTTCTTTTCTTCATTTCCTTTCCTCACTCCCCTTTCTTTTTCCTTCCCTCACTCCCTCTTTTCTTCCTCTCTCCCTCATTTCCTTTTCTCTTCTTTTCTTTCCTCACTCCCTTTTCTTCCTCACTCCCTTTACCTCTCCTTTCCTTTTTCCTTCCCTTCCCTCCCTCATTATCTATGGGGAGGGAAACACCTAGCTTTCACAGGTCTCCCCCCAATGCACACATTCAATCAAAAGCCAACAAGAAATTGCTCTGCTTTATCTCCCTTCCCAGAATGCAAAAATCGCTGCCTTCTCTTTTCTGCTTTTCATAACAAACACGTTTATTGAAAATCTGAGAAAAAACGCAGGTCGCACGCTATTAAAATCTACATCCTTTTAACTTCCACATCCGGCTTCCAAGACAGCTTCAACCTCTGGCTTATTTTGAGTTTTATGTACAGATTTAAATTGTGTGTGTGTGTGTGTGTCTGTAGAAAACCAGATGAGTGAACAAATCCGAGACTGGCTCGCTTACGTTTTTCTCCCCGGTTTCGGAGAAGCGAAAGTTTTTTAACAACAACGGACGTTTCATTTTTCACTTAGCTTCATTTGGGGTCCACCTGCTTTGCAATTTCCTTCTCTTTCTAAGTAACACAGGCAGAAATTGTCCTTGCTCAAAAGAACGAGGGAGTCCCCACTGGGGTGCCAGGAAAACGAAGTCACCTTGAAGTCACCTGCGCACAAAATTGGAAGTTTATTAGCATTTGTATGCCGCCCATTAATTTAAATCTATTTTAAATTAATCCTTTCCCCCACCCCCTTTTTGCAATAATTTCCAGCATTTCAGGTAAAGCCTTTGAAACAGAGAAGAAGAAAATAAACTCTCTGGTAGCCCAAAAAAAAAAAAGTACTTTTAAGAGGAGCGACCACACCACAGGGAGGGGTCCTCGATATTTTAAACTTTTCCAGCCAAATAAATGCCAGAATTATCACAACGTACAGCTTATTACGTGGTTAATCTTTGGCGAGATTCACAGCCTTTGGGGCTGGTTGGTAGCTCAACAGCTCGAGTCCTAACCAAGGACCTAGGAACTGTTAAGGTAACGTCGGAGGATATAAGCTGTTCCAAGTAGGGCGGTTTTTTGTAGAATCAGAATGGTCAAGTCCGATAAATTTAAAATTTCCAAATAGCGAGGGAGCCCTTTGGGTATTGCTCCAAGGGCTCCAATTACAATCGGGACAACACACGATTTCTTTTCCCACAGTCGCTCAACTTCAATTTGCAAGTCCTGGTACTTTGTGATTTTTTTCTTGCTGCTTAACTTCAATCCGTGCATCTCCAGGTGTTGCAACGTCAATGCACCATACTTTTTTCTTTTCAACTACTGTTATGTCAGGTGTGTTGTGGGCCAAGTGCCTGTCAGTCTGGACTCTGAAGTCCCATAAGATCTTGACTTTCTCATTCTCTAAAACCTTCTCAACCTGATGTTCCCAGTGGTTTTTGCTGTACTCAAATCCAAACGTTTGGCACAATTTCCAGTGAATGATCTTAGCAATGCGGTCATGGCCTTGTAGGTAGTCAGTTTGTGAAATTTTGCTGCACCCACTGATCAAGTGGTCGATGATGATTATTATTATTATCGCAACAACAGAATTGTATCACAGCGGCCAGTTGTTTCGCCGGATTTGGCATTGGTTACTAGTCGGGCCCCACCCAGGGGCCTAGGACGTCGTAACGTATTTTCGTAATATGCGTGCAGATCCAAGCAGTGCGGCTTTTTGCATTTGACTGATGGTGATTCTGTCAATTTTTAACTGTTTTAAATGTCATTCCAGTGCTTTTGGAATAGCACCCAGTGTGCCGATTACCACTGGAATTACCACTGCTGGTTTGTGCCATAATCTTTGAATTTCGATTTTTAAGTCCTGGTATTTTGCTATTTTTTTCATATTCCTTCTCATCGACCCTGCTATCACCTGGTATTGCAATGTCTGTGATTGTGACCTTGTTTTTCTCAACTAGTGTGATGTCTGGTGTATTATGCGTCAGTATTTTGTCTGTTTGTAGGCGAAAATGCCACAAGATCTTGACCATCTGATTTTCGGTGACTTTTTCAGGCTGATGTTCCCACCAGTTTGTTGCTGTTTTAATATTATAATTTTTGCACAAATTCCAATGGATCATTTGTGCTACTGAATTGTGCCGCAATTTATAATCAGTCTGCGCGATTTTTTTTACAGCAGCTGAGTATGTGATCAACAGTTTCATCAGCTTCTTTGCAAAGTCTGCATTATTATTATTATTATTATTATTATTATTATTATTATTATTGTTGTTGTTGTTGTTGTTGTTGTTATTATTTACCTTCCATCGGTATCTGTACAGAGGTACATCCTGCAGCAGACCAGAGATAGATTTTTGCGTTGCCGGTACACAAAGCGAGCCGAGATTCTTTGGGGTCCCACTGGAAATGCTGGACGGGACCCAAATGTTCCAGAACCACGCAGAGTTTCATCTTCTGAACATCCCAGATCCATACGGTATTCGGGAGACTGTCTGTGTTTAAAAAACACACATCCCGAGCCATTAAGAAACACAGGTTCAGCCCCCCAGGCAAAACATATTAATGGCATTTGTAACTCTGTCACTAAATGAACCATTGCTAAGTTGAGGACTTCCTGTATCGATGGGGAGCTGGGATTTTTTTAAAAAAATGCAGGAAGTCCTTGACTTGCAACAGGTTCGCTTAGTGACCAAAGTTACGACAGCACCAAGAACAGAAAAGACAAAATGTGCCCCGCGTAGGATGAACGCAACCGTATATACGGTGACTGTATTTTTTCGGATTATAAGACGCACCTAAATTTAGAAGAGGAAAACAAAACAAAACAAAAAAGGTTTTTGGCCTCTGAGCGCCTCATTTTCGGCCCTTTTCCAGCCTATTTTCTATCTATTTTCAAAGCTTTTTTCAGTCCTTTTTTAAAGATTTTTTGGCCCATTTTTGGCCTGTTTTTGAGGCTTTTTTCAGCCTGTTTTTGAAGCTTTTCTTGGCTAATTTTCAAGGCTTTTATCAGCCCATTTTCAATGCTTTTTTGGGCCATTTTTTCAAAAACAAATGAGCCAAAAAAAGTGTCGAAAATAGGCTGAAAAAAAGTGTTCAAAGTGGGCTGAAAAAAGCCTCAAAACCAGACCAGAAAAAACCTCAAAAACGGGCCAAAAAAGGCCTCAAAAACGGACCAGAAAAAGCCTCAAAAATGGGCCAAAAAAAGCCTCAAAAACGGACCAAAAAAGCCTCAAAAACGGACCAGAAAAAGGCCTCAAAAACGGACCAGAAAAAGCCTCAAAAACGGACCAAAAAAGGCCTCAAAAACGGACCAAAAAAGGCCTCAAAAACAGACCAAAAAACCCCTCAAAAACGGGCCAAAAAAGGCCTCAAAAACGGACCAGAAAAAGCCTCAAAAACGGGCCAAAAAAAAGCCTGAAAAACGGACCAAAAAAAGCCTCAAAAATGGACCAGAAAAAGCCTCAAAAATGGACCAGAAAAAGCCTCAAAAACGGACCAGAAAAAGCCTCAAAAATGGACCAGAAAAAGCCTCAAAAACGGGCCAAAAAAAAGCCTCAAAAACGGACCAAAAAAGGCCTCAAAAACAGACCAAAAAACCCCTCAAAAACGGGCCAAAAAAGGCCGCAAAAACGGACCAGAAAAAGCCTCAAAAACGGGCCAAAAAAAGCCTGAAAAACGGACCAAAAAAAGCCTCAAAAACGGACCAAAAAAAGCCTCAAAAATGGACCAGAAAAAGCCTCAAAAATGGACCAGAAAAAGCCTCAAAAACGGACCAAAAAAGGCCTCAAAAATGTACTAAAAAAAGCCTAAAAAACAGGCCAAAAAACCTTCAAAAATGGCCTGAAAAGAAGCCCCGAAAACGGGCTGAAAAAGGCCGAAAATAGGCCTGAAAAACGAGGTCTGTGGAGGCCAAAATATGGCTGGCCGGTGACGGTCCTTCCGCAATATTCGGTCTATAAGACGCACAGACATTTTTAACCCTTTTGGGAGACAAAAAAGTGCGTCTTATAGTCCGAAAAATACGGTTAAGTAGGAAACGGAGTTCATTCCGGCTGCTATCGACCACCCAACTTTCAGGAATATTAGCCAAGGGGACGGTTTTAATTTCCACCTGTTTAGAATCCTCATAGCAAACGGCGGAAAGGAAGGGCTCGGTTCTGAATCCCTTTGTCCAAAAAGCTCGTTTTGTCGGTGGGACGTGGAGGGAAAGTCAGTTCTGGGCTCGCCCTCAAAATACTCACCGTTTTTGCTTGCCAAGAAACTGTTGTCCGAACTAAACGCTAACACGGCGACGCCAATCCTAGGATTCGCTCGGTCCGTCGGGGGTTCAACATGGTGCAACGAAACGGGGGCTTGGAAAACTTCGTCTGAAATTGAAATTAAAAACAAGATTAACTGCTAGCTTGAACCCCTTTTCACTAAGACCAACTAGGAAACCAGTCTGACAAGTCCTTGACTTATGACCACAATTGAGCCTGTTGCTAAGCGAGACGTCTGTTAAGTAATTTCCCTCCTCCACCCCCCCCCAATTTACGATCTGGCTTGCCACGCTGGTTAAGTGAATCACTGCAGTTAAGTTAGTAACGTGGTTGTTAAGTGGATTTGGCTTGTCAGAAGGTCGCAAAAAATGCGACCCTAGGAAACCGCGACCGTCGTAAGTACGAGTCAGTTGCCAAGCACCTGAATTTTGATCAGGCGGCCACGGGGATGCTGCAGCGGTGCGGAAAACGGTCATCAGTGGCCGCCTAACTTCGTCCGGTTCCTAAACAAGCTGTTGTAAGTCAGGGACCGTCAGTAGAATGGTTAACTCCTGAACTAGCAACCAGGAGGTTGTGAGTTCTAGTCCTCCTTTCAAGCATGCAAACCAGCTGGGTGACATCGGGCAGGGGTGCACAGTGCGATTTAAATTGTTCTGCCCATGCGCAGACCCGAAAAACAAGATGGCGCCTGGGTCGCCAAGGGACTCAAACTACTAGTGGTGGAAACCTTCATTACAGATGCAAACTTTGAGTTTGAGCCGAGGTGGCGCAGTGGTTAGAGTGCAGTACTGCAGCCACTTCAGCTGACTGTTAGCTGCAGTTCGGCGGTTCAAATCTCACCGGCTCAAGGTTGACTCAGCCTTCCATCCTTCCGAGGTGGGTGAAATGAGGACCCAGACTGTGGGGGCGATATGCTGACTCTGTAAACTGCTTAGAGAGGGCTGAAAGCCCTATGAAGCGGTATATAAGTCTAACTGCTATTGCTATTGCTATTGCTATTAACCAGAGCTTAGGTAGATGAAAACCAAATCAATAAATAGTCTTTTCCAATTTCTTTGGCCCACATTTCTTTAATTCGCTTTCCTTCAACCTTGGCAATTTGAGGAAGGGTGGAGTTTTCAGCTCCCAGAATTCCCCAGTCGGCTAGGGGAATCCTGGGAGTTGAAGTCCACCCACCTGAACTCTCCTGCCTCTCGCCAAGGTAAACAACACCACGTGATACCTGGACGTACATTTTGTCTTCCGGCTGAAGAGCGCATTGGCCATCCTCTTGCTGGGTGGGAAGGTCAGCTTCTCCAGGTCCACCGCTGGGGTTTTCTCAACTTCCTTGTAGATCACCTGGACAGGAAGTCAAATCGGGCCGGGGGGGTCATTCACAAAAGCACAGAGGGAATCAACATGGATCTTACAGAATTATAGAGCTGGAAGGGACCTTGGAGGTCTTCTAGTCCAACCCCCTGCTCAAGCAGGAGACCCTGGACCATTTCAATCCATCAATCAGAATAGAGCTGGAAGGGACCTTGGAGGTCTTCTAGTCCAACTCCTGTTCAAGCAAGAGATACTAAATCAAGCAATCAATCAATCAGAATAGAGCTGGAAGAGACCTTGGAGGTCTTCTAGTCCAACCCCCTGCTCAAGCAGGAGATACTATATCAATCAATCAATCAGAATAGAGCTGAAAGGGACTTTGGAGGTCTTCTAGTCCAACTCCTGTTCAAGCAGGAGATACTATAACAATCAATCAATCAGAATAGAGCTGAAAGGGACCTTGGAGGTCTTCTAGTCCAACCCCCTGCTCAAGCAGGAGATACTATATCAATCAATCAATCAGAATAGAGCTGAAAGGGACCTTGGAGGTCTTCTAGTCCAACCCCCTGCTCAAGCAGGAGATACTATATCAATCAATCAATCAGAATAGAGCTGAAAGGGACCTTGGAGGTCTTCTAGTCCAACCCCCTGCTCAAGCAGGAGATACTATAACAACCAATCAATCAGAATAGAGCTGAAAGGGACCTTGGAGGTCTTCTAGTCCAACCCCCTGCTCAAGCAGGAGATACTATATCAATCAATCAATCAATCAGAATAGAGCTGAAAGGGACCTTGGAGGTCTTCTAGTCCAGCCCCCTGCTCAAGCAGGAGATACTATATCAATCAATCAATCAATTAATCAATCAATCAGAATAGAGATGGAAGGGACCTTGGAGGTCTTCTAGTCCAACTTCATGCTCAAGCAGAAGACACTCTACAGTCAGATGCTTGTCCCCTGACTCATATTTATGACCGTTGCCGTGTCCCGTTCATCCCGTTCTGCGACCTTCCGTCAAGCAAAATCCATGGGGAAGCCAGATTCACTTAACGACTGCTGGGTGAGTCCTTTTAACCGCTGCAGGGGATTGACTTAACAACGGCGCCAAAGAAAGCTCATGGAATGGGGCTTAGCAAACGTCTCACTTAGCAGCATCCCTCTCGGGCTCCACGGCGGTCGTAAATCGAGGACCTACCTGGATTGCCTTCCCTAACCTCCCAGAAATCCACAAGGCTTACCGTTTTGGGATTAGCGACGTTGACTGGGTGGTCGAATTCCGCGATCTTCGCCCAGGTCACGTGATTTAAGAGCCGTACCTGGTGGAAAGCAGAAAAGGAAGGCACCATTTTTTGGGGGGTGGGGGATACCCAACCCGTAGTGAAAAAGAAAAAAACGCAATGGGAAACGGGGATATTGGGGGCAGGGGGGGGTCAGCTTTGGCCAAACCCACCTTTCCATCGTAGCTGCCGACCGCCAAGAACTGACTGCTGGGGCTCCAAGCGAGGGATTTCACGCCCAACGACCATTCGTAAGCGCTGTAGGTCGAGAGGAGGCGTCCGTCCAACGAGAAGAACAACACTTTGTACTGGGGAGGGGCGGAGGGGGGAGGAAGAAGAATGACAAACCATTTGTCTGAAGTGGTGTAGAGTTTCCTGCCTAAGCAGGGGGTTGGACTAGAAGACCTCCAAGGCCCCTTCAAACCCTGTCATTCTATGCTACTCTATTCTATGCTATTCCTTATTCTATTCTATTCTATTCTGTATTCCACTCCATTCCATTCTACTCCTCATTCTATTCTATTCTAATTCTAATTCTATTCTATTCTGTATTCCACTCCATTCTATTCCATTCTACTCCACATTCTATTCTATTCTATTCTATTCTGTATTCCACTCCATTCCATTCCACTCCACATTCTATTCTATTCTAATTCTATTCTATTCTGTATTCCACTCCATTCCATTCCACTCCACATTCTATTCTATTCTAATTCTATTCTATTCTGTATTCCACTCCATTCCACTCCACATTCTATTCTATTCTAATTCTATTCTATTCTATTCTATTCTGTATTCCACTCCATTCCATTCCATTCTACTCCACATTCTATTCTATTCTAATTCTATTCTATTCTGTATTCCACTCCATTCCATTCTACTCCACATTCTATTCTATTCTAATTCTATTCTGTATTCCACTCCATTCCATTCTACTCCACATTCTATTCTATTCTATTCTATTCTATTCTATTCTATTCTGTATTCCATTCCATTCCACATTCTATTCTATTCTAATTCTATTCTATTCTGTATTCCACTCCATTCCACTCTACATTCTTTTCTATTCTAATTTTATTCTACTCTATTCGATCCTATTCCTATATTTCCTATATTCTATTTTCTATATTCTATTCTATTCCAATCTATACTGTATTCTATTCGTATTCTATTCTCTATAGAAAATAGAATAGAATAAGAATAGAATGGAATAGAATAGAACAGAGTGGAATAGAATAGAATAGAATAACAGAATAGTATAGAATGGAATAAAATAATTAGAATAGAATAGAATAGTATAGAATAGAATAATTAGAATAGAATAAGAATAGGATAGGATAGAACAGAATAGAATAGTATAGAATGGAATAGAATAATTAGAATAGAATAAGAATAGAATAGAATAGAACAGAACAGAATAAACAGAATAGAAGAATAGTATAGAATGGAATAAAATAATTAGAATAGAATAGAAGAATAGTATAGAATGGAATAGAATAAGAATAGAATAGAACAAACAGAATAGAAGAATAGTATAGAATGGAATAGAATAATTAGAATAGAATAAGAATAGAATAAAATAGAATAACAGAATCGAAGAATAGAATATAGAAAAGAAGAGAAGAGAATCTATTCTATTTTTTATTTTCTATATTCTTATTGTATTCTATTCTACCATCTAAAATGGTAGACTAAGATAAGCAGCTAAGATGATTAAAGTCCTGGAGACTAAAACATACAAACAAGGTTTGCAGGAATTCGGTTTGGCCAGCCGAAAGAAAAGAAGGAGGGGACACGATTGCAGCCTTCCAGTATTTGAGGGGCTGCCCCAAAGACGAAGGGGAGAATTTATTCTCCAAAGCACCAGAAGGGAAGGGAAGAAATAATGGTTGGAAACTAATCCAGGAGAGAAGCAACCTGGAACGAAGGAGAAACTTCCTAACAGTTAACCAGTGGAACCGCTTGCCACCAGAAAACTGCGGGTGCTCCATCACGGGAGGTTTTGAAGGAGAGGCTGGATTTTGCTCACCTCCAGGCAGCTGTCCCATACGGCCACCACGCAGCCGTTGGGGGCCCAGTCGATTCCCGCAGCATCCTGGGTCTCGATTTCAAAATGCTTGAGAAACAAAAGGCAGGGAAATAAGGAAGGTTTCTTCAAGTCAACCCACCTCCCAGCCCCAGAGGGAGGGAAAGAAAATCGGAGAAGGGGACGTCACAGAGCAGGCTGGGAACCCCACAAACCACCAGGGGAAGAGGAGGCCGCGGAGTCCAGGAAAAAGGGGGTTCCTACCCTTAAAAGCTGCCAGTCGCTGCAGACGAAGAGGCTGACGTAATCTTTGCAGTCCCTTCGTTCGATCAGGGCCAGATAGCGACCGTCTTTCGTGAAAGCCAGGCCTGCAAAAATAAAATATAAATGCAATGCAACGTATAAACAATACAGGGAATAAAATAAAACATAAAGTAAAATAGAAAAAAAACAGAAAACAGAAAATAAAACAGAAAATAGGAAATAAAATAGAAAATAAAATAAAATAGAAAACAAAATAGAAAATAAAATAAAATAGAAAATAAAATAAAATAAAATAGAAAAGAAATAGAATAAATAAAATAGAATAAATAAAATAAAATAGAAAAAAGAAAATAAGAATAGAAAATAGAAAATAAAATAGAAAATAAAATAAGAATAAAAAATAGAAAATAAATAGAAAATAGAAAATGAAATAGAAAATAAAATAAAATAGAAAAGAAATAGAATAAATAAAATAAAATAGAAAAAAGAAAATAAGAATAGAAAATAGAAAATAAAATAGAAAATAAAATAAGAATAAAAAAATAGAAAATAAATAGAAAATAGAAAATGAAATAGAAAATAAAATAGAAAATAAAATAAAATAGAAAAGAAATAGAATAAATAAAATAAAATAGAATAAATAAAATAAAATAAAATAGAATAAATAAAATAAAATAAAATAGAAAAAAGAAAATAATAGAAAATAAAATAAGAATAAAAAAATAGAAAATAAATAGAAAATAGAAAATGAAATAGAAAATAAAATAGAAAATAAAATAAAATAGAAAAGAAATAGAATAAATAAAATAAAATAGAATAAATAAAATAAAATAGAATAAATAAAATAAAATAGAATAAATAAAATAAAATAGAAAAAAGAAAATAATAGAAAATAGAAAAGAAAATAGAAAATAGAAAAAATAGAAAAGACATTAGAAAAGAAAATATAAAAAATATATAAAAATAAAATATAAAATAAAACCATAAAATATAAAATATAAAATAAAATCATAAAATATAAAATAAAACCATAAAATATAAAATAAAACCATAAAATATAAAATAAAACCATAAAATATAAAATAAAACCATAAAATCTAAAATAAAACCATAAAATATAAAATAAAATCATAAAATATAAAATAAAATAAAACCATCTTCTTTTAACAACCCCATAATCCCTTGTCGGGTGGAACCTGGGCAACTGAATGGAGCTGGCTGTTTCCTGGCCCTCTGCCCTTCCTGTCCCCAATGAGAAGTTTTGTACAGCAGTTAAATTCTCATTGTGCCCAGAGAGAAATATTTGCCTGTCCCCCAAGAAAAACCTGATTCACTCAACGGCGGGAAGGATTCATTGAACCACCATAGCAAAACAACAAGAACAACAAGTACTAAAATTGGATGTGACTCATTTAAAAACCACCTTTTTTTCTCAGCCGCGGAAGTTCCGTTTCCAATTGTGGTCTACCTGTTAGAGAGGGGGGGGGGATGCAGAAGACTCACTTAAGCTGGGGGGGGGGGGAATAAATAAATCTGAATTTAGTTCACTTCACTCACCCTGCTGGCAAGCTTTGGGGTATTTGATGTAGGAGACGGATTTTGTACACAGCGACCAGACGGTGATCCGCAGCTGTTAGCAGAAGACAGAGGAACGAGAGAGCGATTTAATTTTGCGGATGCGATGAAGGAAGGCCGAGAAATTTCCTAGAGGTTCTTCCCTTCCTGGCCCTCCCTCCATTCGACTCTTAGAATCTGTCTTTATTTCTATTTTTTATTTTTAATCAGCCAGGATTTGCTGCCACGTGAACGATAACTTGGTTTAAAAAATAGACAAATCCAAACAAACCCTAACAAATTTAGGAATTTTTTTTTTGGTGGAAGGAAATGGAGAGAAAAAAGAACATGTGTGTGTGTGTGTGTGTGTGTATGTGTTCATATTCATACACACACACACACCCCATCTTTTAACAACCCCTTAATCCCTGGCAGGGTGGAGTTTTGGGCGACTGAATGGAGCTAGAAGAGCACTGAATGGCCAGATGCCTTTCCTGTCACCGATGTGGAGTTTTGTTCAGCAGATACAGTTCTCATTGTGCTCAGAGACAGAAATATCCGCCTCTACCTTGGATTGAACTCACAGCCTCCTGATTGCGAGGTGAGATAACCACCTCTAGGCCACCGCACCACTACACCTACATCTACACACACACACACACACACACACACACACAACCATTTGTTTAGTAACCAAAGTTACAATGGTGCTGAAAAAAATGGACTTATGGCTGTTTTTCTCGCCACCGTTGCAACTTCCCCACAGTCCCGCGATCAAAATTCGGACCCTTGGCAACCGACTCGTATTTATGATGAGTTGCATGGTCCCTTTTTACGACCGTTTCCGACGAGCAAACCCAACGAGGAAGCCAGATTCGTGCCACAGCCACGTTGCTTAACTTAAGAACGGCAGCGATCCGCTTAACAGCCGCGGCATAGAAGGTGGCAAAACGGAACAAGGGCTCCCTTAACGGCGGTCTTGCTTAGCCCCGGAAACGTCGGTCGTAAATCGAGGACTGCCTGAAAAAGAGCCCGAAGGACCCGACTCCTTTGACCTGCTTTCTGTTTATACCGGTTTTTCCAAAACAGACGGGGGGGGGGGAGGGCTTTCTCCCACTCCCCCAAACCCACATTGCTGGCTTAGCGCACACGCGGCCAGCCTCCCCTCTCCGGGATCGGGGGCCTGGCGCAGCTGCTCTTCGGAAAGGAGAAAACAGCAGCATTGCTGGAATGCCGACAACAGGAGCAGCTGAGGAGCAGCATTTCAAGCGGCTCCAGGGGGAGACGGGGTGGGTGTGGGGAAGGAGGGGGGGGTTGCACCCGTTTTCTGACAACGGCGGGCAGGTGGCGAGGCGTCCCACAAAAACCCCACGCTCCCACCGCCCGGCCTTCCCGAGGGATCTCAACTGTTATCCCAGACTTGACGGGGTCAAATTATTGAGATGTTAGCACGGGAATCCGGGGGGGGGGGGGATTTTGGAGACTGGATAAAATTGTTGGACTGAAACAAAAGAGGGGGGGGAAGGAGGAATGGATGGATAGGTAGATGGGCAGATAGATGATAGATAGATAGATAGATACATAGATAGATAGATAGATGGATGGATGGATGATAGATTAGAGAGAGAGAGAGAGAGAGAGAGAGAAGTAGGGATGGCTGGATGGATGATAGAGATGATAGATGGCTGGCTGGCTGGCTGGCTGGCTGGTAGATTAGAGAGAGAGAGAGAGAAGTAGGGATGGCTGGATGGATGATAGAGATGATAGATGATAGATAGATAGATAGATAGATAGATGGATGGATGGATGGATGGATGGATGGATGGATGGATGGATGGATGGATGATAGATTAGAGAGAGAGAGAGAGAGAAGTAGGGATGGCTGGATGGATGATAGAGATGATAGATGATAGATGGCTGGCTGGCTGGCTGGCTGGCTGGCTGGTAGATTAGAGAGAGAGAGAGAAGTAGGGATGGCTGGATGGATGATAGAGATGATAGATGATAGATGATAGATGATAGATAGATAGATAGATAGATAGATAGATAGATAGATAGATAGATAGATAGATAGATAGGTGATAAGATGGATAGATAGATAGATAGATAGATAGATAGATAGATAGATAGATAGATAGATAGATAGATAGATAGATAGATAGATAGATAGATAGGAGAAAGGGAGCTAGAGATGGATGGATGGATGGATGATAAAGATAAGATAGAGAGAGATAGAGACAGAGATAGAGATGGATGGATGGATGATAGATATAGATAGATGATGGATGGATGGATAGATGGATAGAGATGGATGGATGATAAAGATAAGATAGATAGATAGATAGATAGATAGATAGATAGATAGATAGATAGATAGATAGACAGACAGACAGACAGACAGACAGACAGACAGACAGACAGACAGACAGACAGAGGATAGGGTAGATAGTTGATAGAGAGAGATAGACAAACGATAGAGATGATAGAGCTATGATAGAGGAAGGAAGGAAGGAAGGAAGGAAGGAAGGAAGGAAGGAAGGAAGGAAGGAAGGAAGGAAGGAAGGAAGGAAGGAAGGAAGGAAGGAAGGAAGGAAATCAATTTATTCTCCAAAGCACCTGGAGGCAGGACAAGAAGCTACAGATGGAAACTGATCGAGGAGAGATTCACCCTTAGGAATAAGGAGAACTTTCCTGGCAGGGAGAACAATCGACCCGTGGAACTGCTTGCCACCAGTAACTGTGGCCGCTCCAACCCTGGAAGTCTTTAAGAAGAGACTGGACAGCCGTTTGTCTGAAGTGGTGTAGGGTTTCCTGCCTGAGCAGGGGGTCAGACTAGAAGACCTCCAAGGTCCCTCTAGGCACCTCAAACTCTCTCCGCTTTGCCCCTTTTAAAAGTCGGCCCTTCATTGTTTCCCAAGAAAAGGACACTTGCAGTTATTATCTCCAGCTTGTGGGGTTTTCTTTCCCAGAAAGACGCACGGACGCGACGCAAATATTGCGGCTAAAGCTGATCTGAAAAACTCTCCGCCTTCTCCGCTCCCGAAAACAGCAGGACGAGGATCAGGAGGAAGCCTAAACTAACGTGTCATTTCCCTCTTCGCGGCGCTGAATGGTTGCGCCGGCGCTGCGAGACTCCATTTGCAAAAAAGGAAAAAGGGGGGGGGGGAAATGCCTTTTAAATGCGATTTCGGGCAGCGAGTTACGACAGGCCCTGATGAGATTGGCGGGAAACCTCAATTTACACCCGAGCTGGAAGCTAGAAGGGCAGATTTGATTCCTCCGCCAGGCGGCCACGGACGTCACGGGGCTTCCCAGGCGGGTTTCGAAGCGCCTTTGATTCCCGTGTGCGGCTCCGTC
The DNA here is from genome assembly GCF_051295495.1 of Thamnophis sirtalis. NCBI lineage: Eukaryota > Metazoa > Chordata > Lepidosauria > Squamata > Natricidae > Thamnophis > Thamnophis sirtalis. The sequence goes on from NW_028261395.1 coordinate 45,466,340, forward strand.
GAGCCACTAGGCCGCAAACCACGACAAGGAGCCATGATGGCTTCCTTCAGGCCCCTCGTGAAGCAACCGGGCCTGTCCGCGGGTGTCCAGAGAAGTTAAAATGGCCGCTGGAAACGTGCCACTGAAGCCATGCGGTTGGACTCGGCTTCCGACCACGTTTCAGCCCCAAGTATATGTTGTTAAGCGAGGAAATGTGTTGTTTTTCCCCGTTTTATGCCACATTTCTTAAGTGAATCCCTCATTCGTCTTTTAATGAGCTCATAATCCCTTGCGGGGTGGAATCTGAATGGAGCTGAGTGTTTCCTGGCCAGATGCCTTTCCCTGTCGCCAGTGCGGAGTTTTGTTCGGCAAATATATTCTCCTTGTGCACACAGAGAGAGAAATGTCTGCCTCTCGCTAGAATTGAATTCACAGCCTCCTGACTGTGAAGTGAGGGCTCCGCCTCTTAGGCCATCGCACCGCTCTTAAGTGAATCACTGCGGTTGTTAAATTAGTCACATGGTCGTTAAACAAATCGGGCTTCCCTGTTGACTTTGCTTCCAAGAAGGTCACAAAAAGGGAAATCCCGTGACTTCAGGACACAGCGACCGTTGTAAATGTGAGTCAGTTGTCAAACATCCTGAGGTAAATCACCTAACCAGGGTCGTAAGTCCAAAAAACAGTGATGGGTCACTTTTTTCAAGGCCGTCGTAACTTTGAATGGTCACTAAGTGAACTGTTGTTAAGTTGAGGACTCCCTGCCTCTCTAGAGCGACCGGTCAAAGTTACGGCAGCCCTGAAAAATATGACTTACCACCCCTTTCCACACTTACGACAGCTGCAGCATCCCCATGGTCACGTGATCCAAATTTGGACGCTGGCCAACCGATTCCTATTTATGACGGAGTCACGCAATCCCCCGTTTGCGACCTTCCAACGAACAAAGTCAACAGGGCAGTTAAATTCACTTAACAACCACGGGACCAATTTAAGAACGGCAACAATTCGCTTAAGAAAAGCAGCAAGAAACATCGTAACACGGGGACCGAACTCCCTCCACACTTCCTCACTTAACCAACGTAAATGTTGGGGGGACTCAATTGTGGTCGTACGTCGAGGAGTGACCCCTCCCTATCTATCTACCATCTATCTATCTATCTATCTATCTATCTATCTATCTATCTATCTATCTATCTATCTATCTATCATCTATCTATCTATCATCTATCTATCTATCATCTATCTATCATCTATCTATCTATACCTATCTATCTATGTATCTGTCATCTATATCTATCTATCTATCTATCATCTATCTATCATCTATCTATTATCAATCTATCTATCTATCTATCTATCTATCATCCATCTATCTACTATCTATCTATCATCTATATCTATCTATCTATCTATCTATCATCTATCTATCTATCATCTATCTATGTATCTATCATTATCATCTATCTCTATCTATTTATTGATCTATCTATCTCTATCTATTTATTGATCTATCTATCTCTATTTATTGATCTATCTATCTATCTCTATCATCTATTTATCTATCTATCATCTATCAATCATCTCTATCATCCATCCAGCCATCCTTACTTCTCTCTCTCTCTCTCTAATCTATCATCCCTCCCTCCCTCCATCTATTATCTATCTATCTATCTATCTATCTATCTATCTATCTATCTAATCTGCCCATCTATCTATCCATCCATCCCTACTTCCCTCCCTCCCTCCCTCTCTCTCTACGTATCTATCTATCATCTATCTATCTCTATCTATTTATTGATCTATCTATCTATCTATCTATCTATCTATCTATCTATCTATCTATCTATCTATCTATCTATCTATCATCTATATATATATTGCGACATGCCTGAGAGACACAGGGGCTTCTCTGCAAACCCTAACCCTCTCCCATCGACTCTGAGATCTGGGGTGTCCGTCCAGCCACCAGTTCAAATCCCAGGTTATCCCATCCAGCTGTCGGTCGAAGTTATTATATCCCCTTGTTTACGGTCCCGGAGTAAGTCTCCCCACGCAGCAGGGCAGCTGGCTGCATGCGAGCCCACCGGGGTCAACTCAAGTTGCTTCAGCCTGAGAAGAAATATTTCCCCGTCCGCCCCCGTCCCCATTTGCCACGAGGGAGCAGACCCTAACCCCTTCCAAAGATTCTGGAAAGAGGGCAGAGAAGAGCAACAAAGAGGATTAGGGGACTGGAGGCTAAAACATAGGAAGAACGGTTGCAGGAACTGGGTAGGTCTAGTTTAATGAAAAGAAGGACCAGGGGAGACAGGATAGCAGTCTTCCAATATCTCAGGGGTTGCCCCAAAGAAGATTTGGGAGTCAAGCTATTCTCCAAGGCACCTGGAAAGCAGGTTAAGAATCAACGGATGGAGGTTTGTGGAAGAAATTTAGAAATAAGGAGAAACTTCCTATCCGTGAGAACGACTAAACCGTGGAACTCCTTGCCACCAGAAGTTGTGGGTTGCTCCAAAACACTGGAGGTTTTCAAGAAGACCATTTGTCTGAAATAAATAAATAGGCTAACAGAGTTCGAAGGGACCTTGGAGGCCTTCTAGTCCAACCCCACTGCTTAGGCAGGAAATCCTACACCACTTCAGACAAATGGTTATCTCAATGCTACACAGGGTTTCCTGCTTGAGCTGGGGGTTGGACTAGAAGACCTCCAAGGTCCCTTCCAACTCTGTTATTCTGTATTTCCTTCCTTCCTAATTTCTTTTTCTATTCTCCTTCTTTCCCCTTCCTTCCAAATTTCTTTTTCTATTCTCCTTTCCCCCCTTCCTTCCTAATTTCTTTTTCTATTTTTCTTTCCCCCCTTTTGTTCCTTTCTAGTTTCTTTTTCTATTTTCATTCTTTCCCCTTCCTTCCTTCCTTCCTTCCTTCCTTCCTAATTTCTTTTTCTATTCTCCTTTTCCCACTTTTGTTCCTTTCTAGTTTCTTTTCTGTCCATAAAATATGTGTTTTTATACTGGATTTTTTTTTTAAATTAACTTTTAATCGTTTCCTTTGTCACTTTTAACTTTCTTTTCTTTTTTAAAAAAATTAGAGGTTCTACGAGACTTAAAACCATTTTTAAGGAGCTTTGGGGGAGATGCTCCATTCCCGAAGACCAAATTTGGCTGCTTAATTAACTTTGGGGAATGTTTTCCTACAATTCCACCCACCCACCCACCCTAAAACCTAGATAGTCAGGTACAGCTGTTCCTCTATTTTTTTTTAAATGGCAATAACAAGCTATTTAGAGGGCTCGGGGGCGGACGGGAGCCTCACAGCTCCTGGGAGTGGAGACCCCAGGTTTCCCACACTCACGTGGAACTCGACCGTGTTCAGGATGTGACGTCCGTCGGGACTCCAGGACGAAGCCACCAAGCCGGCCGAGCCTTCGTCGATTTTGCAGTGCCAATCGGGCTGCTCCAACGACCAGACCTTAAGCGAGGCAAGGGATAAGAATCAGCCGTGAAAAAAAACGCCGTCTTTTAATCAACGAGAGGACTCCTGCCCTGGGGTTGGACTAGACGACCTCCGAGGTCCCCTCTAGCAGCTGTAGGATTCTATGATATATTTTTTCCCCCCAGTTTCCGAATATATTCACCGCGATCATGAAGGACTGTTGCTGGGCCCCGCTACAAAAGTAAGTTTTCTTTCTTTCTCTCTTTTTGTAGAACACCATACAGGCCGTCCTCAACTTACGACCACGTGTTTAGTGACCGTCCCCATAGTTACGATGGGGCTGGGGGGAAAAAATGAACGGGCAACTTAACAACTGTGTTTGCATACATGTCACTTTCCTTATGACTGCCGTTAAGAAGGTTTGCGAAAGGCTGAACGGCCGTCTCGCTTAACGACGGCCCCAACTGTGGTCGTAAGTCGAGGACTAATGATAAATGGAGGCATTTTGGTGTTTTTAAAGAAGCAGGGAGGGGCTTTCTCTCTTTCCGCCCCCCCTCCCCAAATGTTAGGTCAGCTACAGATGCTGACAGATGTTGTGCAAAAGTTTGTTGTCTTTTAGAGGGGGGGGAATTAGGACGGCGTGAATTTTCCTACATTTTCCTTTTAAAAAAATAAATGGCAAACGCTTCTTCTTTTTTTAATGAAACATCCATTTATTTTTATATATTGACTAGACGCTATTTAGTATTTTTTATTATGGAATTGTAATTGTCAATTGTCCTTGACGGGGGGCAACATTGAGCGCAACATTTATGTCGCTCAGTGAGAAATGAGCTCGGTCCCGTTTTACGACCCTTCCTGCCACGTTTGTGAACGTGAATCGCCGCCGTCGTTAAACGAGTCGCGCGGTCCTTAAGTGAATCTGGTTCCCCCTTTGGCTTTGCACGTCGGAAGGTCGCAAATGCGGCCGTCATGAATGCGAGTCCATTGCCAAGGCTCTGAATTTCGACGGGGGGCTGCTGCAACGGTCATTAAGTGTGAAAAGCAGTCGTAAGCTCTCTTTCTTCAGTGCCGCAGCAACCTCGGTCACTAAACGAACTGTCATAAGCCCAGGATTACCGTTACATTGGAAGAGGATCCCAGAATGCCTTTTACAGCCAGGTAAGCCTCTGTTAGGAAAGGTGCGACTTTATCTTTCAAAATTTGCAAAATTCGTGACTTTTTCAGGGGAGGGAAAATATCCATTTTTTTCTGTTCGTTTGAAGAAGTTCAACTTCTCTCCACCAGAGGGAGCTAGCTCCCTTTTCTTCTTGAAATGGGCTGCAAAAACTGATTCCAACTCCCCCCCCCCATTCACCCCCCACCTCTCTCTTTTTGGTTCTGTTTCCCCTTGCAACTTTTAACCTTTATTATAACCTTTATTTTTATTTTAATGCTAGCTTTATTTGTCCTAACCCTGTATTATAAAGGAAAAGCCCTGATTTCAGCAATTGAATTAGTTCCAAGTGTTTTCACTCTACCCCCCTCCCCAGAAGCGTCAAGAGAAGGGATACCACCATTAATTTCTAATGTGGGGTTTTCCCCCTTACCAGAGGGAGCCCCCACTTGTGGAGTACTGTGAAGCCGTTTACTATGGCGACTCCACTGCGCTGCACAGTAGAAGCCGTTTGGCGGCAGGACGGTAGAAGCCGCTGTAAGGGCACAACAGGCTGTATCTTAGCAGAATACACACACCGAGGGTGTTAGAGGTGTACCCCCACCCCCAGACTTTGTTTCCAGAGAGTAAGTCATCTGTGTACCAAGTTTGGTTGAAATTGCTTGAGGCGTTCCAGAGTTATGCTGGGACACGCATACACACCGAGCTGGGAGAAGGGGAGGAGGAGGAAAGGAAGAGGAAGGAGGAGAAGGAGGAGGAGGAGGAGGAGGAGGAGGAGGAGGAGGAGGAGGAGGAGAGAAGAAGTGGAGGAGGAGGTGGAGAGGAGAAGCAGAAGGAGAAGAAGAAGAGAAGAAGAAGGAGGAGGAGGAGGAGGAGAAGGAGAAGAAGTGGAGGAGGAGGTGGAGAGGAGAAGCAGAAGGAGAAGAAGAGGAGGGGAGAAGGGGAGGAGGAGAAGAAGAGGAAGAAGAAGAAGGGGAAGGGGAGGAGAAGGAGGAGGAGGAGAAGAAGAAGTGGAGGAGGAGGTGGAGAGGAGAAGCAGAAGGAGAAGAAGAGGAGGGGAGAAGGGGAGGAGGACAAGAAGAGGAAGAAGAAGAAGGGGAAGGGGAGGAGAAGGAGGAGGAGGAGAAGGAGGAGGAGGAGAAGAAGAAGTGGAGGAGGAGGTGGAGAGGAGAAGCAGAAGGAGAAGAAGAGGAGGGGAGAAGGGGAGGAGGAAAAGGAGAAGAAGAGGAAGAAGAAGGGGAAGGGGAAGGGGAGGAGAAGGAGGAGGAGGAGAAGGAGGAGGAGAAGAAGAAGAAGAAGGAGGAGGAGGAGGAGGAAAAGGAGGAGGATAGATGAGGGACAATAACCATTGCAAAAACCAAGGTACTCACCTGCACAATTCCACGTTTATACATGGCGCAAAAGATAAATAAGGAGTCGGAAGACCACTCAATGTGCTGGATTTGATCCAGGCAGGTAAACAGCTGCAAAATTTGAAGGCTGTTGACATCTCGGATCACCAAACGGTATTGCACGGCAGATGCCTGAAAATCATAATTTTAAGCATAATTTTAATCGTGAATGACCCTAAAGACAGAGACGCTCTGCTTATCTTTAAAAACCTCTGATATTTCTATCCTTAATTCTCAAAACGCTCAGAATTTTGCTCCCTCCAGTCTCAACATGCAAAGCTGATACCAAGAGGTTATGGCTATCATAAAAGGGAAAGGTTCCCCTCGCACGTATGTGCTAGTCGTTCTTCACTCTAGGGGGCGATGCTCATCTCCGTTTCAAAGCCGAAGAGCCAGCGCTGTCCGAAGACGTCTCCGTGGTCACGTGGCCGGCATGACTCAACTCCCAAAGCCGCATCGAATGCTGTTCCCTTCCCACCAAAATTAGTGGTTCCTATTTTTCTACTTGCATTTTTTCACCTGCTTTCGAACTGCTCGGTTGGCAGAAGCTGGGACAAGTCACGGGGGCTCAATCCATTACGCGGTGCTAGGGATTCGAACCGCCAAACTGCCGATCTTTTCTGATCGACAAGCTCAGCGTCTTAGCCACTGAGCCACCTTATGGGCACCGTAGGATCCTGCATAAATCACGATTTATTTTTTTGACTCAGCCGTATTGCACAAACCACAGCAAGGCCAGCTTACCCGACAAACCAGGGTTTAATGCAATGTCACCCCCTCGGCATAAACTGGCAGAAAAAGGCACATTTGTAAGGATTCCCCAAGCAAAAAAAGACACATACAAACCCCAATCAACACTGCACCCTTTGAACCCACAAAATTGTCTTTGCTCACCAGGTATTTCCCATCCGGGGAAAATGTGCACAAGTGGTTGGAAGCTTTGAAAAGTTCAGAAAAATCCACCATGGCCCAACTTCACGGAGAAACAGGCCTTCTGTTGCAGGAACTGAAATACAGTTTTAAAAAAAAAAGTTTATTTACCAAGGAAAAACAAAAAGACGTTGAGATACAGTCCTATCCAAAAAAAAGAAAAAAAGAACCTCATTTCATTAAATAAATAAGTATATTATCCAAAAGACAAGACACTTTCCTTTCAAATTAAACAGCGAGAGGATAACAGAAACAGACAAAATAATTATATTATTTCACAAAAAGACGTTGATACAGTCCTATCAAAAAAAAAAGAGAACCTCATTTCATTAAATAAATAAGAATATTATCCAAAAGACAAGACACTTTCCTTTCAAATTAAACAGTGAGAGGATAACAGAAAGACAAAATAATTATATTATTTCAGCTCCCCCCCTCCAAAATAATCAGAAAATAAGGCAATTTCTGCTCCCCCCCTCCTCCAATTTTGCAAGAATGCAGAATAACAACAATTTTTTAAAAAGCGAGTGCATTAAATGGAGATTATAAAAGCCCCCCATCTCCAAAATGACACCCCCCCCAAAATGAAGCAAGCTCTAATTCTGCAGAGCGAGAAGGGGCCCCCCTAAATAAAAAAATATTAAATCAACCCTAAATTGCACCGTAAAAAGTATGCATGAAAAAGAAAATTTGAAGACAAGATGAATAGGGGGGGGGGTTCCCCATAAAGGAAGGCGAAGAACGGGGGGGGGACCCCAAAATAGAATTAATAACCCCCACATGGACAAAATAATTGAAAATAAATGAAAAATATGGAAGGATCGTTTTAAAAAGTTCTTCTTTTAAGAGGAAGTGCTGCATTTCAAAAGGGGGAAAGGGGATCTCTACGTTTCATATTAATCTAGGGGGGGGGGAATAGGTCTCCCCTAAAATATGTATTTAGGGAGCCCACCCACCCACCCAATTTTTTCTCCCCTTTTAAAAAAAGCACTTTTTAAAAGGATGCCCTCCAGACACCCCAGGAAGCTGGAAAGTTGCCAATTAGCCATGATTTAACCTCTTATAAAAAAATAATTATCATTGAATAAGCCTTGGGATGATGAATTCCAATTATGAATAATGGAAAAATAATGCCAATTATTTCCAACCCAGGAGTTTTAAATAAAGCTGAATATTTCTTTTAAAATAAAGAAAAGGGGAAGGAAGAGCTCCTAATTTTTTGGGGGGAGGGGGGGAGGGATAGAAAATTGGGGAGATGCCCCCCCAGAGGGACAGCCTCAAAGGGGGGGTGGAAAAAAAGAGGAGGGGTCCCCCAATTATTAGAGACCCCCCCTTAAGTACAAAGGGGGTTTGAATACAGCCCCCCCCGTTCAGCCTGGCAAGGGGAAAGGAGGGGGGGAAGGGAGCCCCTCCCCATAAATTGGGGGGCTGGGTAAGAGAGGGGGGGTTGAGTGGGCGGGGCTTCAGCACCCTCAGGCGACGCGGGGTCCCCTCAGTTTGGCGGCCGCCGCTCCCGCCTGCCGCCGCCTCTGGCCCGCTTCGACGGCGTCAACCAATCAGAAACCTCTCTTTCCTCCCCGCTCACCCCCGGCCGGAAGAGGCGGGAGAAGAAAAGGCCGGAAAGAGCAAAGGCACGATGGGAAATGTAGTTCGGCGGGGGGGGGGGGAAGAGAGAGACAGAGACGCAGGTCTGCAGGCTTAGGGAAGGGGGTGGCGTTGTGATTGCTTTTATTTTCTGCAAATTGAAGCGGTTTTGTTTTTTTTAAGCTTTTAAATTTATTTATTTATTTTACAAAAATTAAAATGTAAGTGTATTTCCAATGGGGCCCATTAATTATCATAATATCCGGGATGCGTTGGATAATCTAACAGGAATTTCTCCTTAATTCCAGGTTCTTTCTCTCTTTTAATGATCTTCCCACCTGTTGCTTCTGGTCCTGCCTTCAGGTACTTTGGAGAACAGGTGGACACCCCCCCCTTCTTCGGGGCAGCCCCTCAAATACTGGAAGACTGCTTAACAGAATCACAGAGTTGGAAGGGACCTTGGAGGTCTTCTAGTCGACCCCCTGCTTAAGCAGGAAACCCTACACCACTTCAGACAAAGGGTTATCCAACATGTTCTTACAATCCACCAAGGATGGCGCACCCACAAGTTCTAGTGGCAACTTCTGTTCCACTGGTTAATTCTTCTCACTGGTCAGGAAGTTTCTCCTTAGTTCTAAGTTGCTTCTCTCCTTGATTAGTTTCCACCCATTGCTTCTTGTCCTGCCCTCAGGTACTTTGGAGAATAAATGAGGGATAAACTGCCCATCTTCTTTGGGGAAGCCTCTCAAATATTGGAATATTGCTATCGTATCCCCCTAATCCTTCTTTTCATTATATTAGACATCCCCAATTCCTGCAACGTATATATATATGTATGTATGTGTGTGAGTAGATAGAATGATAGATAGATAGATAGATAGATAGATAGATAGATAGATAGATAGATAGATAGATAGATAGATAGATAGATAAAACCTCCAGTCCCCTAATCATCATCATCATCATCATCATCATCATCATCATCATCATCATCTCTCTCTCTCTCTCTCTCCCACTCACTCACTCACTCACTCTCATTCTCACTGTCTGTCTCGCTCTCTACATATCTATTATCTATCTATCTATCTCTATCTATCTATTTATCTACAGTATCTATCTATCTATCATCTATATCTATCTATCTATCATCTATCTCTATCTATCTATCATCTATCTCTATCTATCTATCTATCTATCTATCATCTATCTCTATCTATCTATCTATCATCTATCTCTATCTATCTATCTATCTATCTATCTATCTATCTATCTATCTATCTATCTATCTATCTATCTACCATCTATCTCTATCTATCTATCTATCATCTATCTCTATCTATCTATCTATCTATCATCTATCTATCTATCTATCTATCTATCTATTTATCATCTATCTATCTATCTCTATCTATCTATCTATCATCTATCTATCTATCTATCTATCATCTATCTATCTATCTATCTATCATCTATCTATCTATCTATCATCTATCTCTATCTATCTATCTATCTATCTATCTATCATCTATCTCTATCTATCTATCTATCTATCATCTATCTATCTATCTCTATCTATCTATCTATCATCTATCTATCTATCTATCTATCATCTATCTATCTATCTATCTCTATCTATCTATCTATCTATCTATCATCTATCTATCTATCTATCATCTATCTCTATCTATCTATCTATCTATCTATCTATCATCTATCTATCTATCTATCTATCATCTATCTATCTATCTATCTATCTATCTATCTCTATCTATCTATCTATCATCTATCTATCTCTATCTATCTATCTATCTATCTATCATCTATCTATCTATCTATCATCTATCTATCTCTATCTATCTATCTATCTATCATCTATCTATCTATCTATCATCTATCTATCTATCTATCTATCTATCTATCTATCATCTATCTATCTATCTATCTATCTATCTATCATCTATCTATCTATCTATCTATCTATCTATCATCTATCTATCTATCTATCTATCTATCTATCATCTATCTATCTATCTATCTATCTATCATCTATCTATCTATCTATCTATCTATCTATCTATCTATCTATCATCTATCTATCTATCTATCTATCTATCTATCATCTATCTATCTATCTATCTATCTATCTATCTATCTATCTATCTATCTATCTACAGTATCTACCTACCTACCTACCTACCTACCTACCTACCTACCTACCTACCTACCTACCGTGTTTCCCTGAAAATAAGACAGGGTCTTATTTTCGTTTGACCCCTGAAATAAGCGCTTGGCCTTATTTTCGGGGAGGTCTTATTATTTTGGAGGTGCAGGAGGCAGCGAGCATGGTCACCTCATGGCTGCTGCTGTGTTGCAATATGTTCGTGGAGGGCTTATTATCAGGGGAGGGCTTATTTTGGCACATGCACTCAAAAGCCCAAATGGGCTTATTATCCGGGGAATGTCTTATTTTCAGGGAAACTGAGTATCATCTATCTATCTATGACTATCTGTCTGTATCTGTCTACATCACTATTTATATCTACCAATCTCTCTCTCTCTCTCTCTCTCTCTCTCTCTCTCTCTCTCTCTCTCTCTTTCTTTCTTTCTATCATATCGACCCAATCACCGCACAGACACCCACCCCTGACCCTCTCTGCAATCCATTCGATTCGGTTTACCCTCAATTCGGATCAAGCGCCTCCTCCTCCTCCTCCCCTGCAGCGACGCCCCCCTCCCTCCCTCCCTTCGGAGCCGTTCGGCGAAACCACTTCGATTCCGACTTCACAAGCGCCCCGAGCTCCAGGTTTGGAGCTGACTCGGAGATCCGCATTCAGACAAACCACACGGCCGCCCCGAGTCTCTTCCTTTCATTCCCACGAGACGCGGGCGGTGGTCTCCAAGGCCGCCCCCCCCCTTCCCTCCCTCCCGCTCCGGCGTAGCAATTAATCCGGTGTCATCTGAATTTGTGAAGCTGTGGGTGAATTAGAAATTCATATAATTACAAAGCGCCCCCCCCCACCACTCCGGGCGCACTTTATAGAAAGAGTTCAGGTAAACAAGCGAACACACAAGGACACACAATATCCACAAAGACAGCCCCCAAATATCGGTGGTGCGTGAATAACTTAAAAAGGCGTTCCTTTTCTTGAATAGACCACGGTGGGAATATTTGGAGCGCGGGGATAATAAGAATAACAATAGCGACGAGGAGGAGGGTAATGATGGATGATGAAGAGAGGGGAGGAGGAAAGGAAGGCTGGAGAAGGAGAAGGAAAGGAACGAAGAGGAAAGGAAGGAGAAGGAAGAGGAAGAAAGGAGAAGGGAAGGAAGGAATGAGAAGGAGAAGGAAAGGAAGGGATGAGAAGGAGAAGGAAAGGAAGGAATGAGGAGAAGGAAAGGAAGGAGGAAAAGGAAAGAAAGGAAGGAGACAGAAGGAAAGAAAGGAAGGAGGAGGAGGAAAGAAGGAGGGGGAAGGGAGGAAGGAGAAAGAAAGGAAGGAGAAGGAAAGGAAGAAGAAGGAGAAGGAAGAGGAAGGAAGGAGAAGGAAAGGGAGGAAGGAGAAGGAGAAGGAAAGGAAGGAAGGAGGAGGAAGAGAAAAGGAAGGAAGGAGAAGGAGGAAAGGAAGGAAGGAGACGGTAAGGAAGGAGAAGGAGAAGGAAAGAAAAAAGGAGAAGATAAGGAAGGAGAAGGAAAGGAAGAAAGGAGGAGGAAGAGGAGAAGGAGAAGGAGGAGGAGAAAAGGAAGGAGAAGGAGGAAAGGAAGGAGACGGTAAGGAAGGAGAAGGAGAAGGAAAGAAAGGAAGGAGAAGGTAAGGAAGGAGAAGGGGAAGGAAAGGAAGGGAGGAGGAAGAGGAGGAGAAGAAGGAGAAGGAGGAGGAGAAGAAGAAGAAGAAGAAGAAGAAGAAGAAGAAGAAGAAGAAGAAGAAGAAGAAGAAGAAGAAGAAGAAGAAGAAGAAGAAGAAGAAGAAAGATAGATTAGCACCAAATAACAGGGCGACCAATAATTTCACTTTTATTGGTTGGAACGGCGGAGGGGGGGGAAAAATAGAACACAACAAACCAACAGACCCCCTATCATTGTTGTCCTCATCGTGGCTAGAAGCTAGTTTGTGACATTTTTCGCCCCTCCGCGTCTTTTCAGCCTTCATTTCGAGATTCCAGGAAAACCAAATTTGTTTTAAACCAACCCCCCCCCCCCCCACTTCTTGGAGAGAATTGTCCGATGAGGCGTTGGAGTGGAAGCAGAAAAGATGAAGACCGTTGACATTAAAATAGATCTATTTATTTATTGGGGGGGAAGCGAAATTGGGGCGAGCTCAGTTTTCGGCGGAGGGGTGCGAGAGAGAGAGTGTGTGTATCTGGAAGGTGGGTGGGTTTTTTTGAGGGGGGGGGAGAAATCTAAGAATTCAGAAGAAAAGGATGTGCAGTACAAGAAGGATGAGGAGCTGAGATGGCGAAAGACTCGCTCTTTACAAAAATAATGTGAAATAAAAATAAAACAAACCTAAAACACACAATGAAAAAATAAAATAAAATAAAATAGCACAACTGCCCCATTGTCCAGGTCGATGGGGCTGTATAGGAACCCGATAAATAAAAGACAGAATTATAATCTCCACCAAAGACATAAAAAGAATTTTATAAAGCCCCAAAAAATCGCACCTCAAACGAGAATAATTCATAAAACCAGCAGATCCCCAGCGCGCTCCATCCATCCATAATAAGATGCATCTTTTCTCTCTATTTTTTAAAAAAAGAAAGTTTCCAAGCCAGTACATATTTCCCCCCCCCTTTATTTATTATCTATTATTAGCATTTTCCTCCAGGATTACGAGAAGGAAGGAAGGAAGAAGGAAAGAAAAGAGAAGGAGGAAGGAAGGAGGAGGAAAGGGAGGAAGGAGAAGGAGAAGGAAAGGAAGGAGGAGAAAAGAAAGGAAGGAGAAGGAGGAAAGGAAGGAAGGAGACGGTAAGGAAGGAGAAGGAGAAGGAAAGAAAGGAAGGAAGGAGAGGAGATAAGATAAAAGAAAAAAGGGGGAAAAAAAGAAGGAAAGGCGAAAAGTTTTTAAAATCTCCTTTTCGGTCCATTTGACTCTCTCTCTCTGTATGTTTGTGTGTGTTTGTGTGTTTAAAGATAACTACAGAGATACACACACACACACACACACCCCTTATCATTTCTAAAACATAACCCCCTTCGTTGTCAGGCGAAATACAAAGATGGATTAAACCCGCAAATTAAAAGCGAGACATTTGTGTGCAAAACACGCGTCTTACTTTCGGGGCCGATGCGTGAAGCTCCGCTTGAGACGCACCCCAAAATTTGAAGTTTGCAAAAGCTCTCTAGCCGCGTAAAGATCAAATAGAATAGGAGCAAAATAAAATAATATAAATATCAATATGAAACAATCCCTAAAGTTCGCTTGCTTCTTTCACCTGCCGCTCGTGGGGAAGCGGCACGAGAGTCGCGGGTTTAGCCTTCCGACGGCCCCCAGAGCTGCTTTCAAAGGAGAAACCCCCCCCCCCAAGCCGGGCTCTTTAAATTAGCCCCATGGCGCGCGCCCCAAACCCACGCGCGACTCTTACCCCCGTTCCCACGACCCGCTCCCTCCCTTGCGGGCAAACGGAGCACCCTTGCGCCTTAAAAATAGGCGGGGGTGGGTGGGCTGCAAACCCCCCACCTCACCCATCCTGAGTGACCCAGGCTCACCGCCCCCAGCTTCCCCAACATCGGGGGGGGGGGACAGAATGATGGGCATTGTATTCCAGAATTGGAGAACCCTGTGTATCAGGGTGGGAGGGGGAGGGAAAGGTAGATGGGGGGAGGGAAAGGTAGAGAGGGGGAGGGGAATCCCCTCCTCCCCCTCCCCTCCTCCCCCTTCCCCATCCCTCCCTCCCTCCCATCCCTCCTTCGCTTCGCTCCCCTTCTCTCTCTCCTTTCCCGCCGCTCGCCGGGAAATGGCGCGGTTGGTACGAGCGCTTCGCAAGCCCAGGTGATCACGCGTCTCGCGTCTGCAAAGCGCCCAGCCTTGCCCGGGGTCTCCAGAAAGGGAGAGGGGCATGCAGGCTGCAGCCCGACCTCTCCCCGTGCCAAGGGGGCACAGCCGGGGGCCCTGGGGATCAGCGCGGCAGGAGAAGGACGCTACCCACCAAGGCACCAGCCAGGTCCCGAAATCTGCCAGCCTTTAGATGCCCAACGACCAGGTAGGAGAGGGAAAGGAGAATGGGGGTGGCAGCAGGTGAAATTTTGGGGGTGTTTGCCACAGGGGGAGGAGACACCCACTCTTGGGGTGTCCCGCTGGCCCATGACATCCTTGTTTCGCTGGAGAGGTGCTGCATTCACACAACTTTGAGTTTAGAAATCCAAAGTCTAGATCTAGAAAACTAGAAATCACCCAAGTGATTGTGGGTTGGGGTTTTCGCACGACACCTGTAACCCGCGTTTCGGAAGGACGCCTTTGTCTGGATCGGCACAAGGCGGTGGCCACACACAAGCCGACCAGGGTTGGCAGAGGGAAACGAGCAGAGAAAGCAGAGCGTGAAAACAGATGAACTTGGGCTGGTCCTGATCCGTTCAGGTTAAAGGAGGATTCGTGTGAACGCGCTCTGGGTTAAATCTGGGTTTACACTGAACTCACTCAAACAAGGGGAGGGGATTTAAAGCGTTTTCATTCCCATGGCTAGCTAGCTTGGCTCTTTTATTGTAGCTGTGTTACTGTGTTCGCACAACACAATGAACCCGGATCAAATCAACCTGCTAAATTTAAGCATCTCTTGGACTTGGTTATTTTGCTTAGGTATCTCCGCCCTTTTCCCCCCCTGGTTTATTGTGTCTTGCCTGTGTGCCAGAAAAGAGTTTCTGCTGGAAATATAAAATACAATGGGGGTAGAATTCATATCTTGCGCCAGTTCAAACCAGTGGGATAAACCAGTAAGCGACTGGTTAGCAAACTGTTCTAATATCTTTGCTGGAGGTTTAAAGAAAAACACCCAGATTGTGTGACAGGCAGGCGTGAATTTGGTTCCGTTTTGACTGCGCCAAACGCAACCGGTCAATCTATTTTAGTGTCCTTAACGCTTGTGGGGGTTCTGTTAATGCTGGTTTGTGAATTCTGGTTTACGAGACTGTGTTCTGTGCAAAAACCCACCCGGTGGTGATTAATCCAACAAGCCAGGATTTAGAAACCCCCTCCGAATATCTATCTGTTATGTATTTAAAGCAGGTTTAAAGCATTGTAAAAGAGGGGGAAAGAAATATTAAACACTAGCCAAGTTTGATTTTTCTTTAACTTTGATCTCCGGGCAAGTGTTTTTGCATTGTTATAATGATTGATTGTGTGTGTGTGTGTGTGTGTGTGAATCTCACATAAGAGAGCTTCCTGAAGGCATTCGATTAAAAATTGTGTAAACTGTTGTTGTTGTTGTTGTTTTAAATTTGTGAACTAATCCAGTTGGGCTTTTCTGTTCTTGCAAACACAAACGCACAGCTTCCTCCTAACAACAGCCCTTCAGGGTAGGACACGCTCACCTCCAAGAGGTCTTAAAAGATGCAGACAGTGAAAAGATAATTTGCCGTTGGCTTCTGGGTCATTCTAGAAATTTATTCTATTCCTTTCCAAGGGAGCAAATTCAATAGGGTCAAATTCTCTTGGTGCAGTCTGTCTGTCTGTCTGTCTGTCTGTGTCCATTCCAATGCAGATAAGTCTTCAACTTACAACGGTTTTGTTTAATGACCATCCAAAGTTAGAACGGTAGCGAAAAAGCATTCCAGGCCATTTTTTCCCCACACGTTCACACGTACCGACCGTTGCAACGGGATCCAAAATTCGAACCTGCTCATACTTACGACCGTAGCAGCATCCCGGGGTCACGTGATTTCCCCCTTTCGCGACTGGCAAAGTCAGGGGGGGGAAGCCAGATTTGCTTAATGACCGCTTAACAACGGGGGGGGGGGGGCAAGGAAAGCAGTAAAAGGGGGCAAGGCTCGCTGAAGCGACGTCTCGCTCAGTGACGGAAATTTTTGAGCTCCCTTGAAGTCCTAAGCCGAGGACCCCCGTAGCTTTTCTTGGCTGGTTTGTTTAATGATTATTTTTTCGAAAGTCGGATCAACCCTGCCTAACTATATTAAACTAGACTAAACTGTAATTTTTTTAATTAATATTTTTTTTTTACATAAGGCACACAATTAATTCGTGGAAGTCAAAGGCAGCTCTCAAGGATATAAAACCTGGTATAATTTGATTATTATTATTTTTTGGGTGGGGTGAGGGGAAATCTGGTTACGCAGGCAGTTGCTGTGGAAGGTAATGTATCCAGGTTAAAGACATCGGATACCTGGATTTGAAAACGCAACAGAAATAAGCTTAAAAGGTTATTCCCCAGTGGAAAGAGGAGGGGGAAGGAAACACACCAGTGGCTTCACCAGGGAGATTTAATAGGAGTGCATCTGTTGGAGGCTTTTAAATTAATTTTCTGCAGGCAAAAAATAAAATAAAAGAATAAAACAAAACAAAAATTATAATATAAAATAATATAAAATAAAAGAATAAAATATAATAAAATGATATAATATAATAAATATAATATAGTACAATATAATATAATAAATACAATATAATATAGTGTAATATAATATAGTATAATATAATATAGTATAATATAATATAACTTAATATAATGTAATATAACATAAAAAGCATAACATAACATAACATAACATAATATAATATAAATATAAAATAAATATAATAGTATAAGTATAAGTATAAGTATAAGTATAAATAATATAAATAATATAAATATAAAAAATATAAATATAAAATAAATATAAAAATATAAATATAAAAAATATAAATATAAATATAAATAAAATATATAAATATAAATATAAATAATAATATAAATAATAATATAAATAATAATATAAATATAAATATAAATATAAATATAAATATAAATAATATAAATATAAATATAAATAATAATATAAATATAAATATAAATATAAATATAAATAATAATATAAATATAAATATAAATATAAATATAAATATAAATATAAATATAAATATAAATATAAATAATATAAATATAAATATAAATATAAATATAAATATAAATATAAATAATATAAATATAAATATAAATATAAATATAAATATAAATATAAATATAAATATAAATATAAATATAAATATAAATATAAATATAAATATAAATATAAATATAAATATAAATATAAATATAAATATAAATATAAATATAAATATAAATATAAATATAAATATAAATATAAATATAAATATAAATATAAATATAAATAATATAAATAAATATAAATATAAATATAAATAATATAAATATGATAATAATAAAATACAAAC